>NW_004524907.1:556935-558281 GCF_000260255.1 Octodon degus
TGGAATATCTTTCCATTTTCTGAAATCCTCTAGGATCTCTTTTTTAAGAGTACTGTAATTTTCCTTGAAAAGATCTTTGACTTCTTTAGTTAGATTGATTCCAAGGCATTTCATTTTCCTCGGTGCTATTGTAAAAAGTATTGTTTCTATAATTTCCCTCTCCGTGTGTTTGTTGTCTGTGCAGAGGAATGCTATTGACTTTTGGGTATTGACTTTATAACCTGCTATGCTACTGAATTTTTGTATTAATTGTAGTAGCTTCTTGCTGGAGTTTTTTGGATCTTCCAAGTAAAGTATCATGTCATCCGCAAATAAAGATAACTTAAATTCTTCTTTGCCTATTCTTATTCATTTTATTTCTTACTCTTGTCTAATAGTTATAGCTAATGATTCCAGAACTATATTGAATAGGAGTGATGATAGAGGACATCCTTGTCTTGTACCAGATCTAAGAGTAAAAGATTTCAGTTTTTCCCCAATTAGCTTTATGTTAGCTGTTGGGTTTTCATAAATGGCTTTTACCAGATTGAAGTAGAGGCCATCTATTCCAATTTTCTGTAGGACTTTGAACATGATTGAGTGTTGGACTTTGTCAAAAGCCTTTTCTGCATCAATGGAGATGATCATGTGGTTTTTAGTATTACATTTATAGATTTTCGAATATTGAATCATTCTTGCATCCCTGGGATGAATCTTACCTGGTCATGGTGGATGATCTTCTTGATGATTTGCTGTATTCTATTAGCTAGGATTTTATTGAGGATTTTGCCATCTATGTTCATGAGGGGAATTGGCCTGTAGTTCTCTTTCTTAGTTGCATCTTTCCCTGGTTTTGGTATCAGTATAATACTTGCCTCCAGGAAAGATTTTGGGAGGACTGCTTCCTTTTCAATTTCATGGAAGAGTTTGAGGACTAAAGGGACTACATCCTCTGTAAATTTCTTGTGGAATTCAGCTGTGAATCCATATGAACCTGGACTTTTCTTTGTCGGTAGGTTTTTAATTACATCTTGTATTACATTGGCTGTTGTTGGGCTACTGAGAGTGGTTATATCTTGTCGATTCAGTTGTGGTAATTTATACCTTTCTAGGAATCTGTCCATTTCTTCTGTGTCTACTATTCTGTGAGAGTAAAGATTCTCAAAGTAGCTATTGATAATCTTCTGAATTTCCACTGAGTCTGTGGTAATTACACCCTTTTCATTCCTTATTGCCTGTATTTGAATTTTTTCTTACCTCTGTTTGATGAGGTTAGCTAGGGGCTTATCGATTTTATTTAATCTTTCAAAGAACCAGCTTTTTGCTTTTTTAATTCTTTGAATTGTTTTCTTCATCTCAATTGAATT
>NW_004524907.1:559751-562537 GCF_000260255.1 Octodon degus
AAGTTTTCTGCTATTACTTCTGCCCATATTTTTTTAATGTCATTTGTATTGACTCCTTCTTTCTCATTGATGCCTATTAGTCTCACATTGTCCATCTTTCCATCATATTGCAGGTGGGAGGTACTGCAAGACTGGGAGTTTAACTGATCACTTTATGGTTTTAACACACCATCCTTGGGCCTATGGCTTCCCTACTATTCATCTTCTTATCTATTGTGGAGGCAGCTAAAACCATAGGTTTGTGCCACAGAACCACCGGGTACCATTTGGGGCTGGCCAGCTTATTCTAGCATATTCTAGAATATTCTAATTCTTATTCTGATCCTCTAATCAGTAGCAAACAATTGAGTATCTCTTAACACAATAGTGTGATTGCAGCCTTGGGTAGGTATCTATACCATATTATGGATGGCACTGCTCTAGTTATCATAAAGTGTGTGTGTGTGTGTGTGTGTGTGTGTGTGTGTGTGGTAGTGGTGGTGGTGGTATGTGTGCATGTTCCCAACAAATGAGTCCCGGTTAGCTGAGTTGTCAGAAATATTTATCTCAAACATGAAAATATTTATCTATGAATTGATGCTTATCTTTTATTACAGGAGTTTTAGGAGTCTGTGGTAAGTCTGGATCTCTGTATTTTCATATCTGACTATTAGCTGTGGCTAGAGAAAATGTTTTCTCATGGCCTTTTTGATGAAGAGTCTCATTTATTGGCCACTGAGAGATATTACACCTGGTAGTAAGCTTTAAAATTGTTGCTGTCCTTTGTAGTTATTTTATAAAATTTTGAAACTTTATACAAGTATCTCCTTGTGAAAAGGAAAAACTATAACAGAAATCTTTCTCTTTAAAATTTTGTTGTTTTGAAACTGCCCAGCTTTGTAACTGCTTCATGGCTTTATAATTCCTTACTTGACCCTCGTAACCATGAGAGAATAACGAGGCATACAAGGTGCCTGATTACACCACTGTACCAAGCCTCATGAACTGATGATCATTAATCTACCTTGTAACCAGTAATCTCATCCTGCTGGGTAATCAGAAGAACTGCTGAACTGTCCTGTCTTGCCTTTGCAACTCCAGTTTATGCATCACATAAAATTCCATCCTGATCAGTGCCTGACAATGTAAATAAATCTAGGTCCAAATCCTGGCTGTCCATTAAGTGTTCCTGCTTGCCATTACAATTCTAGAGGGGACACTCACCATGGTCACCAAGATGCACCAGAAGTGGGCAGTTGTCCAAAAACCCAGCAAGCATCTTTGTTGTGTTTGGGGCACATTGCTGGGAACAGCCAAGGCAAACATCAGTTTCTCCACTGCAGAGTGGTATAAGGGTTAAGAAAAAAGTGATTGATTTTGATTTTAGACTGGTAATCAAAACTTGTTATGGCTATAAGTTATAGATGGACCTGGAGACTGTCAGCAGGGGTTAGTGTACTATTTGGAGCTCCTTTTCATATTTAGCCTAGTTTTTAAGGTAACATTACAATTGATCTTTATATAATTTTGGTTATGCTTTCCTGTTGGATGGTTAAGATCAAGTTAAAGTGACATGTGTTAATTGAAATTAATTCTCTGTCTCTGTCTCTGAGTCTCTTTTTTGAGACAGAGGTTAATATAAAAATATAATATAATATAACAGTTCATGACTATGACAAAGTGCAAAGGATGAAAGATGGCTCAGAGTCAAAGTCCAAGAATGCCGCCAGGGGCTGCCCTTAACCAAGACTCCCCAGCATGAGAAACTCTCACAAAAGATATCCCTGAACTGAAGCTTCTATAGCTTTATTAACAGAGCCAGGAAGCAAAGATAAAGAACAAAGGACGGAGAAGATCTGTGCAAGAATTCGTGCAGGGGCCAGGGAAAAACGGGGTGGCCTGTTACATGCTTGACCTTAGGGTCAAACTAAGTGATAAGAAAAAAAAGTCAGACAACTCATACCTTAAGGAAATGCATTTGATCCTACTCGGACTTGGGGCCATGTAAGATATCTTTTAATCTCCAACCATGCATTCTGGGAGGCTTAGGGCTCGAAGCTCCCAAAGCCCATTGCCTCTGTATGTCTATCTCATACTTATTCCTGGCCAATGCGTGACTTTAGGATTCTCAGGTATTATTTTGGGACAATGTTGCCTCTTAGCTCTTTTAGTTTTCTGTTTTGTTATTTCCCTCTACATCACATGGCTTCCCTTGGAGGCATAGGAATGTTCCTCTCGGCAGTGACCCTCTTTTGAGCACAGTATTCACTGGTTAACTCCTATCTTTTGGAGCAGAGCAATCTCCCTGTTCAGGAGGTCATGTGACTCACTAGAGTTTTAGGCTCCTTTAGAAGGGTCCCATCACATCCTGGGACCTGGCTGACCTTAGAGGGCCAGGACAAAAATATTGGCTACTCTCTTAGCCCAGTTAGTTTTCTAGGGTCAAAATAACAAAACAGAAAACTTTTTTAGCTTTGGTCTCTAACCCTTAGTTGTTGATCACCCACCTGGGAGCGCAGTTATACCAATATTAAAGTGGGAGCAGCAGTTTTAGTTATTATAATCTTATCTGGATATAAAACACTTTGAAATATAAAGTATGGCCAGAGAATTCCTCTTTCTTTTATCAATCATGATTGCCTTAGATATGGAATTATTATAGAATGTAAACTGTTAAGAGTTCCAAAGGATTTTTACTAGGAAGATTTAAGATTTAAATACATGGAAATTAAATGACACCCTACTCAGCAACCAATGGGTCACAGATGAAATTAAACAAGAAATTCAACAATATCTACAATTCAATG
>NW_004524907.1:562637-563563 GCF_000260255.1 Octodon degus
CAATGGGTCACAGATGAAATTAAACAAGAAATTCAACAATATCTACAATTCAATGAAAATTCAAGCACAACTTATCAGAATTTATGGGATATGATGAAAGCAGTTCTCAGAGGGAAATTCATAGCTGTGAACTCACACGTTAGGAAAACAGAATGGGAACAAATAAATACCCTAATGCTGCACTTTCAACAACTAGAAAAAGAAGAGCAAACCAAACCCAGAGCCCAAAGAATGGAAGAAATCATAAAGATTAGAGTAGAAATTAATTCAATTGAGATGAAGAAAACACTTCAAAGAATTAATGAAACAAAAAGCTGGTTCTTAAAGATTATATAAAATCAATAAGCTCCTAGCTAACTTCATCAAAAAGAGGAAAGAAAAAATTCAAATACATGAAATGAGGAATGAAAAGGGGGTAATTACCACAGACCCAGTGGAAATTCAGAAGGTTATCAATAGCTACTTTGAGAATTTTACTCTCACAGAATAGTAGACACAGAAGAAATGGACAGATTCCTAGAAAGGTATAAATTACCAAAACTGAATTGACAAGATATAACCACTCTCAATAACCCAATAACAGGTAATAAAACACGAGATGTAATTAAAAACCTACCGACAAAGAAAAGTCCAGGTTCAGATGGATTCACAGCTGAATTCTACAAGACATTTATAGAAGATGTAGTCCCTATACTTCTCAAACTCTTCCATGAAACTGAAAAGGAAGCAGTCCTCCCAAAATCATTCCCAGAGGCAAGTATTATACTGATACCAAAACCAGGGAAAGATGCAACTAAGAAAGAGAACTACAGGCCAATCTCCCTCGTGAACATAGATGCCAAAATCCTCAATAAAATCCTAGCAAATAGAATACAGCAAATCATCAAGAAGATCATACATCATGACCAGGTAGGATTCATCCCAGG
>NW_004524907.1:564816-565524 GCF_000260255.1 Octodon degus
ATATACTCATAAGTGAAATAAACCTGACACACATGTGTAAATATCGTATAGTTTCCCTAGTATAAGAACTCAAAAGAAGAAATACAAATAGAAAGGTATAATACAAGTAAAAGGAAATCAGGATCTCAAGGACCAACTAATCAAGAGAGGGAAAGGAGAAGAGCTAGGAAACATAAATAAGTCAGGCCATACAGTTATATGTAGAAGATGGGCAAGGCAATGATCCTGAGAATCTCCAGAAGATTTTTTAATTTATCAGTTAATTGGAAAGATTCTCACCCTGACCAACTATATATACTGATACCTGTGAACTAAGCTACTGCACTGCAAATGGTAATTTGTAATAGTACTTTCATGCTTGGAGTGCCTATCATTCTGGTCTTCCAAATATGGGCTACTTGTCATGACACGCCAGTTGCTGCTATGATGTCTCTCAGGTAGATGGTTGTTCAAAAAGTAGGGGGTGGTGAACGAAATCAAGAGACAGGAAAAGGAATAATGTGGGACTGTCCTGCTTCAAGGTTGTAGATGGTGAGATTTTTGGACTTATGTGTAAACATAAGAAGTATATAATTCTTTACACCTTTTTAAAAATATATTCTAATTTTTAAATGTTTTTTATTATATTCTGTAGGGACTTAAAGTTCAACATATCAATACTCGATGAAAAATACCTGTTCCATATTATGCCTAAGATGTTTGATATGC
>NW_004524907.1:566449-582378 GCF_000260255.1 Octodon degus
CAGCAATTAACCACTAGGAAGAATGTATGCAATGTGTTAATTATTGAAACTGTCCTACCAATTTGATTTGAAACTGTCTCATTGCTATTTGTTTCACAATAAAATTATAGGAAAAAAACAGAAAAACAGGCAGGCAGATGACACATGAAACAGCTATACTAAATTAAAGTACACTCTTGGATCTATTGGTTATGCTGAATTATAATAACCATTTTTATGGTTGTAAGTTTATGACTATAAATAAACTAGTCTATATTTTTCCAGGGATTATTAATTAGCTCATCTTTTTTGTATAAGTCATGCTAGTATTTTCCTTAATATTCCTCAGTGGATTAAAGTGCCTGCCAGCAGGTACAAGGACAGGGGTTCAATGCTCCAGGGCGCACTGAGATGGCAGTTGAGACTGGGCATGGTGGCACAAGCCTGTAATCCTAGCACTTGGGAGGCTTAAACAAGAAAATCACTACAAGGCCAATCTAGTAATGAGATCCTGAACACCCTGCACACTCTTCCCTAAAATACAGAAAAAAAAGAATACTTTAAGTTACTCTAGTACATTTTATATTAGATAACACTATAGATTTATAACCAGTAAGAGGCATTCCTATTAGTCACAAACAGTATGAGATATTCCAGCTTTTGTCCACAAATCAAGAAAGTAGGAAATGGTTCTTGAGAGATAGCTCAGCTGTCTCAGCACCTTCTTGGCAAACGCTAGGTTCAGAGTTCAATCTGTGGTACTGTATGCCATGCTGGCCCCCAAAGCGGGTGTGGGAACCCACACCTATAATCCCAAGGCTGAGGAGGCTGAGACAGGAAAATCACTATGAGTCTGAACTGTGTAACAAGACCCTGTATCAAATAAATAAATAATTTTTTTAAAAAAAGCAGGAAAAGGAGTTGTACACAAGAGCTAGATTTTACTCAAAAATGTATTGCAAAAATATTTAGATTTTTTATATCTAGGGAGCCTGTAAAACACACACACACACACACACACACACACACACACAGAACTCAAAGAGGGATTTTAAAGATCCAGAAATGAGGCTTAGTAACTACTGAGTACATATCAGTTTAGGTAGAGAGAAAAAGTGACAGCCAGATTTATCAGAATACTGGCATCAAATATGGGGGAAGCAGGAAATAAACTAGATTTGGAGAGCTATGCCTGAGAGGGGACTCAACAAGTAACACCATGACACTAGGACCCAGGAAGAAAGGGATAGACAGCCCAGAATGGCCCTTGTCTAGACTGTGTGCCTCTAAAACACGCAGGCTGCCCTTCCTACACTCCTCCACTCTCGTGTGCCCTGCCTCTCCCCGATAACTAATACGAGGGAAAAGTGAATGGATTTGAGGTGGAGAGAGAGCAAAGAAAGAGTGAAAGCCTTTTGGCTGAGTTTACCGAAGTCGAGGTTTCCGCAGTCTCCTTGCCTCTCTGTGGCAGTCACCAAGACAAATGTGCACAGCCTAGATCTAAGGGTCCCTGAGGCTGAAACAAAGAATTTAAACCATGCTTTCTGTAAAATAAATTTGCAGGTTCAATGACTTATTGGGGGCCGGTGAAGCTGGAAAATCGGTCAAAGGTGTGTAGGCCAGACTAGGCCTCAGTGCCTAAAGCAAACAAGCTACCTCAGTCCTGAGATAAACATCCTGTCTGGTTAAGGTTGGCTATTAGTCACTAGGCAACCTTGTGTCACATGTTACTAACTTTGTAAAGGTATAAATGAACAGTTTGCAGCTGGGTTGCTCTTACCAACCAGGCAGACTAGCCACCACCTAGCCCAGCTTTTATCTTCTCTTTTTTTCTCATTCCTGCCACCATCTCCCCAGGTAGAACTGATCCCGCTGAGACCAACGGATCCCTACAATGACTTCCACTGTAGAAAATAAAAATGTTCAGGATGCATCAGTGAGACACAAGTGAAGGATTTGTTAGATAGAGATACAGGAAGCACTTGGGAATGGAAAGCAGGTACTCAGAAATGAGATGAATTATGAGCCAGAGGTAAGAATACTTAAAGGGGTGTCTCAGGATGGATAATCTAGGATATGACTTCTCGCTGTCTGTCAGGCTACAGTGTGAGCAGTCTGCATGTGGCTGAAGTTGAGATCTGCTGCCTGCCAATATTGCTGCTTCCTTGGGGGTAGAGGAAACACAACTTATAAGTGACACAGGCAGGGGCAGAGCCCGGATTTACAGGCTTATTGTCTTTCAGACTTTGAGAGTTTTAGTTTTGAGTGAGTTTCCTGGAAAAGGAGAAGGCCTTGAGTAACTTTGGTGTCTTGAAGCTGCAGTTAAGTACAGTTCTTAAATCTTGATTTCCTTGTCTCCTTTTTACTCTTTTATGAAAATCTAACCTTGGAACAACCTATCTACAAGAGCTGGAGATATCTATAGACCTTCAAGGTTTTTGAAAGAGATGTAAAACTCATCCTGTTGAACTGTCTTTATGTATTACTGGCCAAATCACAGCAATCAATTGAATTTAAGACTTACTGTTCAGGCCAGTGGATCTTCCTATTACATGCATGGACTGTAGGCTTAAAATGAATATCTATGGTGGGCTTCATAGAATTCAAAAAGTCCTGTATTTATTGCAAACCTTTTGGAGAAGAGAAGAGAGACCATAAGCTTGATTTAATTCATGAAACTCTTCTCACCCAGAAAAGGTCAAAGATAGCTGCTCCAGGTCTAAGATATCTAAAAAGATTATTTTCTACAAACTGCTAATGTTACTGAAATAGCTACCACATTTGGGCAATAAAACTAACAGGGGCCAATGTGTTGTACCACCTCCTTGGCCTAGAAGCTTCATAACACACAAGCTGAAGTCTGATCCCCAAATATAAAATGAGTGTCTCAGTTCACTCCCCACCTGTCAGGCATGAAAGGACCTAAGTAGCTTGTCCACTCCTTCCTCTTATAACTTTTCTAAATTCATAAGGCTAGCCAGATAGTGCCAGCAGCACTCACTATCCCCAGCCCAGCATTCTTCCACTACTTTACAACGTTTCTAGGAATTTGGTAGGCACCTCTGCTAGATGGCCCTGAAGCTATCCCAGATCCTAGGAAGCTTTGCGAGGATCTAGCCTGACATCCATGGATTTGAACTGTAGTAGACAAACGAAGGGACACTGCTAAATAGCACACCCCTAAAAATGCCTGTTGGTGGGAAAAGGGAAGTGAGACTCAGACTGAGTGGTAGGAGGAGGACTCACTAGCACCACTGTTCCATCCTCGGGCACTCCAGCCAACCCAACAGCCAGTGGACAGGAACCCCCACTCAATAGCTGTCAGTCTCTTGCATGCCATTACTTCTGAAGTCCTTGTGAGCTGGGCTTCCAAATGCAATGTGAGCCAAAGAGTTTTAATCCTGGTTTGCAATGTACTACAAAATAAGGGGGATTTTTAAAATAATTGATGAAAAAAATCTGAGTCAAGAAAGTCTTCAAACTGAAAATGACTGCCTCTTAAAAACTCCAATGGGGGCTGGTGAGATGGCTCAAAGCATCTACTTAAAACAAGCTTAGCAAAGCACAGGGACCGTGGTTCAATCCCCCAGCACCACATGCCAGCCAGCCCTGCCCCCTG
Organism: Octodon degus; assembly: GCF_000260255.1. Classification (NCBI taxonomy): domain Eukaryota; kingdom Metazoa; phylum Chordata; class Mammalia; order Rodentia; family Octodontidae; genus Octodon; species Octodon degus. Next base: position 570,048 of record NW_004524907.1, read on the forward strand.
GTGGGCTGAGCTGCCCCCCCACCACATAAATAAAAAAATTTAAAAAAAAAAGGTCCAATGCAAATTGGTAGCCTTTGGGGGATCAAGAGAACATTTACCTACAGAAATAATATAAAAGAGAGCTCTGTAGATGAGAACCTGAAAACTTCCTTAAGGCATAATGTTGGTTAACCACAAAGCTGAGGGCATAAGAGACTTTTAGCAACCTAGTGAGTATATAGTTACTAGATGTAAAATAATGAGGCCAAGTTCTGAGTGAGAACTCCAGTTTCATATTCAAGGATCTCCACCCAACACCTGCAGTGTAGATGGCCTCTTTTTGCCTCCCTCCCCTCATGGGAAGGGGAGTAATATTCTTTGATGACCTAACTTTCTTAATGCCTAGACTAATCTTTTAAAAGCTAATCCTAAACTATACCACAGGGAGCATTTTTTTTTTTTTATCAAACCTGAAAGTGTTTCCCTAATGATAGAAAGTAAGTGCACTGGGGAGATAGCTCGGGGGTCTAAGCACCTGCCTGGCAAGCGCAAGGACCCGGGTTCAATTCTTGATACTGCATGTCTTGCTGGCCCTGGAACCTTGGCACAATATGCTGGCTACCAAAACCAGGCATGATGGTGCACGCCTGTAATCCCAGTGGTGAGGAGGCTGAGACAGGAAGATCACTATGAGTCTGAGTTGCGTCGCGATACCCTGTACCAAACAAATAAAAGATTTTTTAAAAAGATTTTTTAAAGTAATAGTATATTATTGTAAAAAAAATCATACAGAAAAGTCTAAGCAGGAGATAAAATGTATCTATAACCAACTATTAATAGATATCCATCTACTATGCTTTTATCCTTATACTTTCTTTTTTACAAAAGTGAAATTATATTGTGAAAACTTCCTTTACAGTTTGTTTTTATTTTTAGTTAAAACTATATCAGGGACATTTTGTCTATCAATAGATATATATCATCCTCAACTTTGTAATGATTATTGGGCGTTTAGTCAGAGGAAAGGGCATCCAATGGCAGCGTAGTGTGTTTGTGCCTTTTCTGTCTATACAGATGTTACTACTGCACTAGAATTTTCAGAAACTAACATCTGGGTAGTACCCTCCAGGTCAGACTAATGCATGGAATGCATCTGCTCCAGGTTTTATGTAGATTTAGACTGCATAGTTTCCAAGCTTGTGGATTTATCATAATTTATTTCGTGGTTTTTATTAAGAATTTTAATATTTGGTTAATAATAATATTACGATTTTGAAGGTAAGTTGTACCCTTTTAATTTCTACCTGGCAACTTAGGTACTAAAAGTTCTTCTATCTGTCCCAAGTAAGCTATTCTGTGGGATTTTGAGTGTTCCTTTCAAAGTCTTGCCAACAGCTTATGGGAAAAAGCAGAATTTCTGAGCAAAACAATTCAAAACAAAACAAAAAATATTGGCCTCTCTCATTCAGTCAAGCCCTTCCCTACCACACACATAAACACAAAAGGAAGTAAGTGTGCTGGGCAAGAGGTGAAACACTGGAAGAGATAAGAATGACCTTGACAAACCATGGGAAAACCCCTCCCGAGTCTCAGGGAAGAATTTCTATGAGCAAAACAGGTAAAACTTTAAACCCTGAATGTAAATGAAGTTTTGCAAGGCTTGCCACTACCACAACCTGCTGCACCTTGCAGGGCTGCTATTGTGTTTCTTGGCTCCAGTCCTGCCAAGATTCGGTGAGCTCCCACATGGCCCTGAGGCTGAAGTGCCAGCTCTGCCCATGGGGCCAGAGCTTGCACTAGAGACAGAGGCTGAGGGCACCACGAGAGTGCTGAAGGAAACGCACTAATTGGGGACTCAGGAGACCCGAGCCCGGGCCTAACTCTAACACATAGTCCGCTGACCTTGAGAAGTCACTCTTACTCTTTGGCCCTCTGTTTCCATCTTGGTGAAAGGAAAAGTTTGAGTTAAAGAATTTAATTGTTCTTTCCAGTTCTAAAATGTTACGCCTCTCTGATTCTAGGTAATTGGTTATCTCCATACCAACCAAAGCTTGAGAGAAGTTGAAGTTCAGCTTAGGTGCCCAGTGATATTTGCTCAGACTCTCCAGCCTGCTGCTTTCCCTATACAGCGTTCTTGACGCTCCTTGGTGGTCTAGTGGTTAGGATTCGACACTCTCCCTGTACAGCACTCTGGGTAGCACAAAAGATATTCTTAGGCCATTTTTTATTCCATCTGGTGGCAAGATATTGAAAACTCAAGGGTACACTAGATAAGGATGACAGAAATGAAAAAACACATGAATGTCTATTTCAGTTAAGATGCTTTCAGCTTGCAGAAGCAGAAAACCCAAGTGAATTCAATCCACCACTTTGACCACTACACTATAGGAATGTATAGAGTGTGCAAAAACTAATCAATAGCTTTGTTATAGCTAATTTGTTTATTTATGTATTCATTCTTTGTTCAGCACCCTCCATTGTAAAAAAAAAAAAAAAAAAACACTGGAAACAAAACACACCACTAAATCAGACATGGTATCTGCAAAAGACCAAAATCTAGGCGTACTATCAACATAACATCCTCTTAGACCCTCTCAGAGCCAACTAGTAATGGCCCTGTAACAACCTACTGGACTGGGAACTATGTGAAACTAAAATGTTACCTTGGTTTAGATCACCAAGTACATTAAGCTGTCCTAGACATTACAAGGACATTATGCTCCCCAACATGTCTGTCTGAATGAAAGGGCTTGAGTAGTGCATTGCAGCAGGAGCTATGAAGGGATCAGTGTGGAGTTCTGATCTCAGAGGAGCAGAGTGGGAATGAGGAACCTAATACATTCTTGCCTTTTCATGCCACATACAAGGGAGTGTGGAGAACTCTCATTTACCACCAGGTCTGTTTTATCTTCTGTGGTCCTGCAAATGGCCTAAACATGGTGGTTGATGCTCAGATGGACCTAAATAGGCAGAAAGCAAGACAGGTCACTGCAAACAGATAATGATAATAATGATAGCCAGGCAGTGACCTGCATGGTTAAAACACCTTAATTCTAGCAGCCTGACTTCAAACTTTGACCCTGAACAAGGTCCAGCCTCTTGCATTACTTTGAGGTTCCCATCAGCTTTTCACTATTTTCAGAAAATTGACCTCTACCTCTTTCATTTCAGTTTCTCAGAGTTTGTGTCTGCCTGTCTCTACTGGCTCCAAACTGGAGACTGAACCCAGAGTTCAGTCTTACTTAGTCACTCCCAAACTATGAGACAGATAGTAATGGTCCCATTGTGTCGGGGAGGAAACTAACGCAGAAGCTTTGACCAAGCTCTTAGTACTAGAGCTGGGATTTGAATCCAGCCAGTCTGGTCTCAATGTCTGTGCACCTAATGACAAATAAATGGTGTGGCAGTGTGAGAAGTGCTGCAGTAGATCAGAGTGCTGGAAGAGACAAGGAAGGAGCAAATGATACAAGAGCCCGGAAAGGTTCCAGAGAGGTAGTGCTGCTTGTGCTATGTCTTGAAGAACAAGTAAGGAAAGGGGGAAAGGACAGCCCAGGAACCACAAGGCAGCAGAAGCAAAGCATGAGGCAAGAAAGACTCTTCTTGGAGACCAGAGAAACACGGCTGGACCAAAGGGTGTATGGGAACTCGACTTGCAAGGAATCAAGTTTGGGGTCAGATTTGAAGAGCTCTGTAAACCACGTTCACTTGTTCTATAGATAGCAAGGAACTTCTTTCAGTTTCCAGGATGACACTCAGTGTAAAATCTCCTCCCTGACTGTCTGATCCTTGGCTTCTAGGCTCCTAATGCTACAGGTAAGAGTTCGGGTTGGGTGACTTCACTTCTGTGAACTTGAAAAGCAAAGGTGCTCCAACCCCGAATCTTCAATTCTCCTGCCTCATTAATGTACCCAAGGCAAAAACACATACAAATATTTTGGAAGGCTTCTGTTAAAATCAGAGTCTGCCAATTTTATTTTTTTTTATTTTTTATTTTTTTATTTTTTTTGCCAATTTTAAAAAGAGCAGCTGTTTTATGTATTTAACAATCTGAGGGGCCATTTTTAAGGGTGAAGACTTAGTAAATATTCATTGGAAGCAAGTATCAGAAACCAGCTTTTACTACCTTAAGCCAATAAAAAAGGAGAGAGAGAGAGAGAGAGAGAGAGAGAGAGAGAGAGAGAGAGAGAGAGAAGAAATTCATTAGAAGTGGACAGACTGAAAGGATCTAAATCCAAGAGGCTTAGGAACCGAGCTCTCCTAGGATCCAAGGAGCAAGAGCGGACTGACCATTTCTTCGGGGCACAATTACTGAAATAAATCAGCTTTCATAAATTTCTGTCTTTTGGCTTTCTGCTCAAGATTTAAGTTCCTTTGGCCTAGTCAGAGAAAATTGCTGGTGCAAAATTTACTGATATTTATGGTGCATTTTATTTTCTACCAGGTGCTGTTCTAAACATCTTATCTACATGTATTTTCTTCTCACAGTAACCATGTGAGGCAGATAGTGTTTGAGTCACCTGCCTGAGCTCCCTGATGCTCAATGGTCGAGTGGCAGAGCTGCAAGTCAAAGGGAGGCAATGTGGTAGCACCATCTGTCCATGGGAGCTTTAACACCAGAAGGACAAGGGTGGGACAAGGCAGAATTTGGCAGTGATCAAAGCAAGAGAATGGATCCTAAGAGGTAAAACTCACAGCCACTCCCTCAGGACTTAAATTCTGCCTCTAGCACCAGCAGTGAGGCCACTTTGGGAAAGTTACAGGGAACCCTGAGTCCTAGTGTCTTTATCTCTAAAATTTGCACGAGGCCTATTCACAGGAGCGTTAAAGGATAAAACCATGTGAGAGAAGTGAAGCACAGTGCTGGGTGTGCAGCAAGGTTGGCTACTCGACCGCTGTCTGTTAGCACCTGCGAGCCAGCGTGGTCTTGTGGCACGCGTGCAGGAGCAACCCCTGACCCAGCGCCTGGAGCAGTTGCCTCTTGGGGAATCAAGCAAAGACCGCAGAACAGCAGAGATCTAGGGGCTGGATCGAAGGCCAGAAAGGGCCCTGCCAACAGATGAAGCCCTCAACAGACAGAAGAGCAGGTGAGGGGAGAAAAGCATCTGGGAGTCTGAAAGTCTGGGGAATGGAATGTCAGAAATGAGGCGCTGGGAAAACATTCTTCCTAAAATATGACGGCAAGATTTTTTTTTTCATTGCTCTCAGAAAATTCCTTTGAAGTTTCTGAGGAGGCAGAAAACAGGGCTCTGGGCTGGCCATCAGAAGTCCACTGTGCTGGTTTCTGGTAGTACCACGAGGCGCTGGGGTCTGGGGTAATCATTTGTGCTTTCAGGGTTTCAACTTCCCTGGGAAAAAAATCGGGATAATGACATTCTCCTCAAATCCGTGGAGTGAAGATTGATGAGATCTGTGAAGCACCTAGCACACAGTAGGTTCCTCCTTTCCACCCATTCTTATAAAACACCAGAAACAGCAAACAGGGAGTGTCCACTGGGGCAAGAAGAGCAGGTCAATGGATGCTTTTTCATTTAACAATTCTCAGAATAACTCATGCGTTCTGGTGAGCCTGTGTCTTTAGCCAGCCTCGCAGCCGGGAATGACCTCTCTATGCCATCCTGTGCTACGTTGGTCTATTCCACATCCAGGAAATTCTTTTACCTGCAAGGCCAAGCTTAACTCTCAGTACCTCGAGGAATTGTTTCCAGGAATTCCCACTGCCTGGGCTTTCTTCAGTTTTGCACTGATTTCCCCCTGCTTTGGATTGTAATTAGTTCTTAATTAGGCAGAGAGAATGTCTTAGTCCCCTTAGTGTCACCCAGCCTTTCTGTACCATGCATTTATTTTAGAAGGCTCATGGCAGGATGGGGCACATTCAGGGAGCATTCTGTCCCCTGAGTTCCTGTTCTTATCTGGAGTACCATCTCAGTCCAGTACTCTAAGAGGAACATGGACTGGGCATCCCAGGCCAGCCTACCCAGGAGGCAGAGTGGCTGGGGCTCGCAATACTTTTTTAGCATTTGGTGCTGGGGATAAAAGCCCAGGGTCTCCACACTGAGCTACATTCCACTCCTCAATTTTTTAAGACAGGGTCTTGCTAAGCCACTACATTGCCAGGCAGGGCTCCGATTCATGCTCTTCTGCCTCAACCTCCAACAGTGCTGGGATTACAAGCATGTGTCACACACCTAGCTTTACATAGTACTTTTATTGGGCCACCAAAATAAAAAGTAAAAGAAAAAGTTGGGTTTTTTTTTTATTTTTATTTGTGTGCGTGTGCGTGTGCGTGTGTGTGTGTGTGTGGCCAGCTCAGCCCACCAGGGGGCGGGGCTGGCTGGCATGTGGTGCTGGGGGATGGAACCGCGGTCCCTGTGCTTTGCTAAGCTTGTTCTAAGTAGGTGCTTTAGACCACTGAGCCATCTCACCAGGCCAAGAAAAAGGTTTTAAGCTATTTTAAAATCAACCCAAAAATTTCAAATCAAAGAAAATGTTTTAAAATGTACTATTAGTGGATTCACTTATATGACCAGGCACGTAGAATCTTCACTACTTTATAGGAGGGGCCCACAGAGGCATAAACACCACAGCGCAGCTCTGTGGACACACACAGATCATCCTTTCCCCTTCCCTTCCTCCTGAGAAGCTGCCTGCCTGTAGGAAGAGAGTAGTTTCTCCTGCTCTTCCTTGCTCGGCATTTGACAGGAGCATGGCCTCGTCACCCATCACCGGGCCAGGGAGAAGAAAAACACCTTGCTGCCGCACACCCTGAGCCAGGCCTTTGAACTTAAGTCCTGCAGGTATCAAAGATGGTGTGATGTACTCACTACCTCCTGCCTCGCTTCCCTCTCTCTCTCTCTCTCTCTCTCTCTCTCTCTTTCTCTCTCTGTCTCCTAGCTTGGACGGGGCATGGGAATGCCACTTTGGAGGCTGCATGAAATCATTGCGTTAGGTTCTTATTTGACAGGTAAAGACACTGATGAACACACAGTTTCAGAATTCATTCACAGTCCAGCAGCTAACAAATGGGTTGGACCTCAGAGCTCTTCAGCTCTTCCAAGTGGTTCCTTTTTCCACCACACTGCATGGTAAAAGCTCAAGACATGCGATGAGATGATTCTGAGTGCTGAGGGAATATTGCTGGGCAGCCCAAAGCTTACTTGAAATTGTCCCAGAATTTTTGGCCTGCTGGTTATGAGATTCAGGGGAACAGTCAATGTTTACCATTCCCTTACTAAATGTAACACTTCAAAACTATGTTTATGCTTTGAAGAATCACCATCAGTTGATATATTCCTATGCTGTTTTCTAATTTCTATTTTCTAATCTGTTCCATCTTTAGCGCAACACATTAGAGAGAAAATCCTTTTATTCACCAGAGTATTTCGAATAAAAATATAATACTTGACTTTTCTGAGGACAGACTGAAATACAAATAATCATGTTCTTTCTTGAAATTAAATGTTTATTTCAAGAGGCCAGCTCTCACGATTATCTCTTCCTACTGTGTCTGGCAATCAGTCCTTCTCACTAAGATGTGAAAAGTAAAGACGTTTTGGAAATAAAACTGATGAATGGACACGTTTGTGCTTTTATTTAGGCAGAACTCTGGTTCCTCTCAAAGGCCCAGTGGATTACTAGTCATGTTTAGAATCCTCAAATATTTGCCAGAAGAAATGTCTTGGGCAGAAAAGAATTCCCACTTTTTTGCCAGGTGGAATTCAAAGATTATTGAACTTGATGAAGTAAACAACTCACAGGAATAGAATCACTTTTCCACAACAAATTTACATGTATTTTCTACACCAACCCCAATTAGCATCAAGCCTTGAGACACTCAGACACCTACAACACTTTAACAGCAAAGATTCAAAGTGCTGTGTAAGCAAGTTTATGTTTTCTAAGCTAGACTTACATTCACAGAACATTCTAGAATGTGGTTTCACATACCCAGGTTAACCATCGATAGCCAGCCTAGACTGGCTTCTTGTTGTGATTGCCATAAGCCTGGTGCTTCACCTCTCTTGTGTTTCACACATCTGATGGGCTCTTCTTCACCCTTCTCTCCTGCTACACAAGAAGCTCCCTGTAGGGACCACACCTTTTTGTTCATACCTTTGAGTGCAGGGTGTGGTTCTAGAGAACAGAGTCTGAGAGGATGGTTTCCAGGGTATGAGAGGCTTAGCTTGGAACTCTACCAAGCTACTTGCTAATTTAGTGATTAAGAGGAAATGACTCCCTATTACTCAGTTTTCTCATCTATAAAATGGAGCTGATAATAGATCTTAGCTCCCAGAACTTTTGCAAAAATAAAATTCACTCACATGTGGAGCATAAAGTGTGACCCCTGGCACATTCTAAGCACTTAGTAAATATTTACTACCACTATTGTGTGAAGTACTGAGTATTTTTAAAATTGTTTGTTTTTAATGGGAATCAGTTCAGGCAAGAGAGATGCAGAGGTCTGGCTTTATTAAGGAGAATTCCAACTGGGATATTGCCCCATTAGCTTCTGCAGGCTCCTCACCTGAGGGCACAAAGGTCAAATGAGCACACAATTTGGCAAAAGAAACCAGCTCTTATGAGGTCAGCCCTTGTCTGGCCCACAGTGGGGTCTGAGCTTTGCTAAGCTAAGACTCCTTGTTCCCAAGAGCCTGATCCAGAGGCAAGAAGGACACAAGCTCCACCGGGCTGGAAGTGTGCCAGGCCCCTCACCTGCCCCGGAAGCGCTGTCTGCCAGGCTATCAGCACAAAGCCCAGCCCAGCTTCCTCTGCTATTGTTCTTCACTCGCCACTCTCCTGATAACCGGCTGTGGGAACTGCTGCCCAGACCCATGGCCTATGCTAACAAGGGCAGGCCTGCCACAGAGAAGGGAACAGGTCCAGAAGGGGCAGTCTGAGGCCCAAGGCTGCTGGAATCTGAGGCGTATTGAAACACCTGATGCAAATGCAGTGCATTGAGTAGTTTTGTAAAACTAGAGAAAGTTCAATCTCTGCGCAGAAATGTTTAGTATAATTATCCTCAAAAAGCCAAATTGCTTCAGCTCTGGACATTTTCTAGACTTTGCTAGTTGCAACCAATTTTAAAAGATGTCTGTCTAAGAAGCTCTAAAACTCAGTCTTGGGACAAAACTTGGTATTTCCTTGGAGGCTTATTACTTCAAGAAACTTGGGGTATTTTTTGTTTACATTTAATTATTATAATTTCCTCCTTTAATAATTAGGTCCTTATGAAGCATCTAAATTAGTGTTCTTAATATACTTTTTAATACTGTTCATTATGTAAGTAACAAAGCCAATATAAAAAGGAAAGAAATTAGCCATATATATGCAAAAGTTCAACCAGATGTAAGTAATGAAGAATAAAGTAGGAACACCCATCTCTGACAAAACTAAATAAAAAAAGGAGATGCAAATGAAGGACCATTTTGTAGGTGTATATACAAAATAGTTAGGATAGATATACAGCTACTTTCTCTTAATTCAGTGAGAAGAAAGATTTGTACTAATAGTGTTTGGATAGGATATCATGTCTGCATCTTGTACTATGAATATCCACTAAGAAGACAACAATATACAATGTATTAATTATTGAAACTGTCCCACTAATCAGTTTTGAAACTGTCTCATTGCTATTTGTTTCTCAATAAAATTAATAAAAAATAAAGAATAAAGTAAAAAAATTACCTGAAATGCCACTGCCCTGAAATAACCACCATCCGTACTCAGTGACTATTATGTGTATAATCTGTATATCAACATCTATAACTATATAGACACAGATACATACAATGTTACATGTATAAAAGGGGAAGGCATGTAACTCTTCACAGGAGCTGTGCATTGGTGGCACATGGCTGTAATCCCAGCTCTTGGTAGGCTGAGGCAGGAGGATGACTGTGAGTTCGAGACCAGCTTGGGCTACAAAGTGAGCTCAAGGCCAGACTGAACTGCATAGTGAGACGCTGTCTCAAAAAGACAAAAAAATAAAAAAGACTTTTAGCACATTTTTTAAATGAAGTATTCTAGATATTCCTAACACAAGGATCCACAGAATAGGCTGGTACTCAATATGTATCTCGGATTTATCTCACTATATATAACTAAATATGCAGCATAATAAAATGTCTATAAGTAGACAGATATTTCTGTACTCAGCTTTATATCATAGCCTAAGTAAAGATCAGCTTATATGGCATGTGTATTTTTATTTGACATTCTAGTATGAATTCAGACATTGTCAAGAAATCATTTTATACATATATATATATATGAATATAAGTGATTTGTGTTCTTTGAAAGTTTAATACATTATCTATGATTTGCTGTTTTAAAAATTAACCAGGCATCTTTCACAAAGTACAGAGTGATGGGGCATCAGTAAGGATTTCAGGTCAAGAGAACTTGTCATGACCAGGTTTTAAATCTGTGACAGTATTTAAAATTTAAAATCCTGGTACTGGCCACTTTTTTTTTAATGTATTTGGTTGTGCAGGTTCTCACTGTGCAGCTCAGACTCGTGGTGATCCTCCTGCTTTCAAGCCTCCCCAGCACTTGGATTACAGGCATGTGCCACTACCCCCAGACTCTGGCCAGCTCGCCACGTGGGGGTGGGGCTGGCATGGCATGTGGTATCCAGGATCGAACCGCCATCCCTGAGCTTGCCTAAGCAGACACTTTAGTTCACCGAGCTATCTCACCAGCCCTCTGCCACTTCTACAAGTAAGTCAGAACCCAAGACACAACCCCAAGTGGTCAACGCTGAAAGTAACACCAGGGATCACCTGTTTCAAATCATTCAGATCCCTTTAGAAATGACAATACGGTTGCCCAATGAGGTGAAGAGTGTGTGTAAGGTCACAGAGCAACTGGTGGTTGATTTCCTACTGCAATCTGTTGCATTTTATTGTTGTCTTATCTCTCTCCATCAGATTTTGTTTCCTACCACACACATATACAAACTGTTCCCCCCCTTTTCTGAATCACACCTGCCCAAAGAAGACTAACAAATCTATTTAAATTCAGAAATTTTGCAAAATAGACTCACCAGTAAAAATAGAGGAAACAGAGTCCCTAAGAAATCAGATTGCCCTATACATGAAGGGAGCAGGGGGAATAATGATTAGTAGCATAAGTGTAGCAAGTACATGTAGTACTAGCATTCTATGTGACAGAGCTAGGGTGATGGACCCAGCAGCGCAGCTCCAGAGTGGGACGGCTTGGCCACATACCACCAGCCTCTCACAGAGGAGGGAGCTCTGGCCAACGGTAGTGATATTTCTAAACTCTCAGGCAAAACTAACCAAACCTTGTCCTTGTCACCCACATGCCCTGGTGAGGGTGCTGCGTAGGAGGCAGGCACTTCCAGCGGCAAGTCTTGGAATTTTTCCCTGTTTACCCTCTTTAGTTCAGAGACTCCTGACCAGAGCTCCTATTACCATTGGGGATCCTATTTTGTCTCTTTGTTCTTGATTTGCTTGGGTTTTTAAAAAACATTTTGTTATGGAAAAAGCTCAAATTATATTCAAAAGTAGAATTGGAATAATAGCTGTGTATCCAGCTATCTATCTGCAATAACTTTAACAAATGTCAGCCCCCCTCCTTTTTTTTTCTTTTTGATACAAGGTCTCACTACACAATTCAGACTGGTAGTGATACTCCTAGCGTCTCAGCTTCCTCAGTGTTTACAGATATGTGTCACCATGCTCATTTTTGAGCTGCCACAGCACACCTGGGATTCTGGGGCCAGTATGGTACAGGGTACTGGGGGTTGAACTCAGGACCTTGCATTTCCAGGCAGGCGTTTATGCCAAGCTATCTCCCCACCCGCAGCCCTTATGTTTTTTTAAAAAATCATTTACTTCATTTTTTCCTTTGTAAAACATATGTCTTAAATACTTCCTCAAGCTGTGTTATGCCGAATACTCTTCCTGCATGTCTCTCTCTCTCTCTCTGCACAGTGCAGAGATTGTATTTGCCTCCTACCTAGCCTCACTCACACCATTCACATGCTTCCTGCCATTGTCACAGTCATTCATCCCCAACCACTCCTTTCTTCACCAATTTATAAACCAGGGTCAGTCCTAGGTCAGGCCTTTGTTCAGGTTAGCCATTGTTCTGACTGGATTTAGGATCCCTTCGGCTCCCACATCTATAGATATGTGTGTGTTTCTTTATTCTCCTGTGGATTTTCCTGGACACGATAGATTGGAATTACCTATTGGAATTCCAGTAACTTTTCTTTGGGATTACAAATATAAACTCCACCAGACTAAGATGAGGTCTGGAAGGGTCAGAAAGAGAGAAAAAGGAGAGAGAGAGAGAGAGAGAGAGAGAGAGAGAGAGAGAGAGAGAGAGA
>NW_004524907.1:582478-620233 GCF_000260255.1 Octodon degus
GAGAGAGAGAGAGAGAGAGAGAGAGAGAGAGAGAGAGAGAGAGAGAGAGTTGAAAATATATGCCAGTAAAAAAACACAGTTATTTATGGTTTACAGATAAAACAGCTATGTGACAGCAGAGGTAGAGTCGAGGCCAAAAGCACATAGCTCAGTGGTGGAGCCCCTGCCTTGCATGTGTGAAACCTTGGATTTGCTCCCCAGCACCGGGAAGAAAAGAAAAAGACAACACAATGCAATGTCTGGTTGTCAGGTTCTGGCTGGCTTGGTGACCTTGCACAAGTCACCTCGCTTCCCTGACCCACGTTTTTCTCACCAGGGAAACACGGGATGATTCTGTTTCTCAGCACTGATGTGGTAAACAAGCGAGACCCTGGGCGGTTTCTAAGCGGGAACACCCAAGGCCCCAGACTGGTCCTCCGCGGTCCGCCACTTACCTGAGATTGCTGCTGCCTCTTCCAAGCAGTCCCTATCCCCTGCAGAAGACACAGAGTGAAACCAATACAGCGCCTCTGAAGAATCACAAGTCAGAGGAACAAATATACACGGACGAACACGGAGGCCTAGAGTAATTGAACTTGTACACCTTTTATAAGCCACTTGGAGAATATTTTTATTTATTTGGTATAGGGTCTCTCTACGCAGCTCAGACTCATAGTTTTCCTCCTATCTCAGCCTCCCCATCGCTGGGATTACAATCCACACCACCATACCCTGGGCCTAGAGGGTACGCTTGGGGTTCCTCAGCTGGCAGGGCATGCTGTACCCGAAATCAAACCCAGGTCCTTGTGCTTGCCAGACAGGCGCTTAGACCGCCGAGATATCTCCCCACCCAAGAGAATATTTCAAATTAGAATATTTCTTCCCTAGAGTACTACTATGGGAACTTTGTTCATCAAAATGCCTGGTGCCTGAGAATGATATAGTCTTTCCAAGACTTATTTGCTGGGGTTACAAAGGCCACATACTCTGTACATTTCCCCAGTGAGCAAAGCCTGCATAAACTGAAATGATTGCAACCCAATCCCAGGGGGCTTCCTAGCTATATGGGTTTAGGGCACTGGGTAGCCCATTCTTGCCATATTGAGGCATGGGATTTCTCTGCGACCCCACAGGAGCATTGCATCTACCCTCAAGTATGAAGACTGTCGTTCAGGACATTTGATCCATGTCCCCATAATCCTAGGTGTTATTCTTATCTGCCTGTGTACTTATTTATGCATATTTATCTCAGTTCCCAAGAAATCAGCAGGCTCAGTGCAGACGTGACAGATGGAGAAAAGCAGCCTTTTAAGACTTAGAGGATTAAAAGCTGCCTGTATTATGTATTTGTCGCACTCTGCGTCATCTGGAAGGGATAAAGTGCCATTTTCTTCATTATCATCAGAAATGCTTAGTAATTATATGTGAGAAGCACTGCTGGGTGACACCTTTATTGAGCTACTATAGTGTTGGAGAGAGTTTACCAAGGTTAATAAGACACAGTCCAGCCTTAAGGAGTGTGAGTTCTATGATATAAATAGATGAATGTGTCATTTTATTACAGACAGAAAAATACTTAAAAGGAACTAATAAAAAGTTTCATGACCATCAGAATAGAGCAATCGTGTGTATATGAAGTGGGATTCCAGCACCAGGCTTCGCAGAAGAGCCAACTCAAGGCCAAAATAATGAAGCAGGAGGGGACAGAGTGGACATCAAGGGACACTTAGCAGTAGAACCTCATGTGCAAATGCTTTCAAGTGACCTGCCACACAATCTCAGCACAGGGGTGTATCGGTCCACTTTCTATGGCTGTAACAAAATATCTGAGGCTGGTGATTGATAAAGACCAGTGGTTTATTTATCTCACGGTTTAGAAGGTGAAATCCACGCAATGTAGTGCAGTCTCTGGCGAGGGCCCTCTCTTGGCAGATGGCAATAATAGCAGAAGCACCTGCCAAGGGTGCAACGCAGCATTAGGCAAGAAGCCAGAGAGCAGTTCTGGGCCTGAGCTTACTCTCATATAACTCTCTCTTCTGAGAACTAATTTGGGAGCCAGAAGAATCACCTTAATCCCTAAAGGAATCAATCCTTGATCACTTCTGAGGCCACACCCTTGTGACCTACAGACCTCCCACTGGGCCTCAACTCTTAACTTTGTCACCGTAGGAGTGACGCTTACAACACAGAAACCTTTGGGGGGACAAACTACACCCACACCACAGCAAGGGATGGTGAGAGGTAAGGCCAGGTATGTTAGCAGAGACCAAACCAAGAAGAAAGCAATATACAGTAATGGAATCGGTAGTAGTATGCCAGGCTTTACAGCTCCCCAGCCCTACCAGCTGCTCCCCAAACTAAACAAACATCACTTTCTTGTCCTCAAAATGTGGCTCCTTCATCCTCGCCTCTAAACTGCTCTAACGCAGAAATTCTAGAATTTCCACAGCAGAAGTTCAGCAAAGCAGAGGCATTATCTAACTGGTAAGTCTATAGCTGACACACTGCTGGGAGCTTTTGGAAATCTGACCTTTTGCACTGCCACCGACTCCCACATGCCTTCATGAGAGTTAGAAGAAGGTGTCCCTTCTTCTAACTCTCAGGATGTTTTATTCTCATAAGTCAGAAGGTTATCATAAAATCACCTTTTATTTGAAAAAATCTTCATAAACATACAAATACGGAAGATGGAAAATATTACTGGAGCTTGCTTAAAGCTGCAGCCTGCACACAGGACAATCTGTGCAATCGTACAGAGCAATCCTGTTTTGGAGAAACATTTCTCTACTTTCTTAAAAGTGCAGCTACTGGAAACAGGCTGATATCTAGCAGGGTGGTAAGTGAATCGGAGCACTGTCTGCCAGTGTTATAAAAACCACACTGAGCACAGAAATTGTTCTCTGTGACATCAACAGACACTGAGAGGAGAGCTGAGACTGAGGCCTGGTCACTCGTCTTCCCTCCAGCCTCTCTTACCTGCCCTCCTTGACTCCCACCCTATCTCACTGCCATGACCTTTCAGAGACATCATCATCTCCTTTGTTTTTTTGTTATCTCCTTCTTAGGTGGGCAGCCTTGACCATCTTAATGGTCAAAACTACAAGCCCTAACAACCCAACCCCATTTCCCATTTTGTATATCTTTTGAAACACTTGATGGTGAGCTGATCTGTTATATTTCTAGCTCACTCGCCCTCCCCCACTAGAATAAAGACTCCAGAGGTGCAGGCCTCATTGCCTTGAGTCACTGCGAGACCTTGATCCCTGAGAACAGGACCTGGCACATACGAGGTGCTCACTTCGTTGAATGAATGAATCATCTTCCTTTCGGCCACTACCTTCCCTGTTTCTGAGGCCAGTATTCTTGGCTCTGTTGATTTTGGAAGCTATTTTCCTTCTGATTCACACTGTCATGTGCCAAAAACTTGGAGCCACCCTCTGGTTCCATCAGTGCTTCTGTCCCTGGGGTAAGGTATGGGGCCCTATTCGAATTTCTCTGGAAAGAGATTGTGCATTAACTTAAAGTCCACTATTTACTTGTAAGTGATTTGACACATGAGAATTTTATATTATGACTTCAAAATAGAGCTTTTTAGTGAGTAGGTCCTATAATTCCTTATTTTACAGATGAGGAATGCCTGACGAAGTTCAGAGTGCTTCAGGAACATGCCCAAGATCGCCCCAAGTAGCAAGTGTTAAAACCAAGATTCCAATCCAGAACCATCTTTAGAAGGCCCAAAGCCTGAAGTTAGCTTGCCAGAGAGCAATTCTCAACAGGGGCAGCTCACTGAAGTCACCACAAAAGGTTTGCAGTGAAAGTTCTTAGTCAACATTACCGAGTGGGCTGTTTGTCCCCATGTTATGTACTGCCCCAGTGGCAAACCATTTCCCTCAAGGCAGATGGCCTCCTACCTGGGGAAATGCCAGCAGGGAAGTCAAACCAGAATCTGTCACTGCTGAACTTGAACTTGAGGAGAACATGGGACATAATAAATTTCAGACATTCAGTTATTCCTTTGAGTACATTTGTTTTCCTCCAGGGAGATAACAGAGCAGAGGGTTACACTACAAGCTGTACTTGATTGCTTTGCCATTTGTTAAGTATTCAAAAGAAAAAAAAAAGACCAACAAGTTGATAATGGGTGGAGAGTAGAGCCTACCTCCCTGGCCCTAGGGAAATGGTACAGTGAGGGCCCCGACAGACTATGTCAGAGACAGCACCAGGCAGCTCCGGGCTGAGCCAGGTCTGTTCATCCATGGAACAGTGACAGAGCACTTGCTGTATTCTGGATTGAACCAGAGCACATGGACAAGAATGTGTCTTGATCAGTACTAATTTCTACCCAAAGAGAATCGAGCCTGAACTGGTTAGGGGATCCATGGAGTCCAGACCTAACTCCTGAAGCATTATGAAAACACTAAAAAAAGTATTCATCCTTGCTGGGGGTCAAAGACTATATATAGCAATGGATGAATATACTATATAGAGCTGCAAACATGTCACAGGGAGACCCTTGCGGCAAGACCCACCTTCAGTAAGAATTGATGATAGTGTTCAGGCAGCAGTACCCAAAGGGCCATCTCTAGATAGATCCAGATTCCCTTTCTCTTTTCATTATACAAGTTTTATTTAACCCTTCCTATGTTCCATACCATCTTTGTCCCAAGCATTATCTAGGGGGAGGTCATTTCCTTGTTTCATGATATCGTTAGTATTTTAATAAAAATCTCAACATCACCTACAGTTTGATCTGACAGCACTCTGATCACAGAGAATGTGTCCTCACTGTTAACAATGTTTTGTTCTTTTCCAATACATATTGCAATCCACTTTCCACCACCCCTAATCCCATTGGTCTCTCTCCCTCTCTCCCTCTCTGGCCCTTCTGCTATCTGCCTTCTTCTCTCAGGTCCTGCTTCACCCTACTTGTACCATGACAGGATGGAAGTCTTGAAAGTTTGTTCTTAGGGCTGGCGATATAGCTCAGCAGACAAAGTGCTTGTTTAGGTAAGTGCAGGGGCCAGGGTTCAATTCCTGGCACTACATGCCACGCTGACCCCTTCCCCAGGTGCACTGAGCCGGCAATGGGGTCCTGATGTGGTGGTGCACACCTGTAATCCCAGCGAAAGGGAGGCAGAAATCAGGAGGATTGCTACAAGTCCGAGCTGCGTGGTGAGATCCTACACACACACACACACAAAAAGAAAACTGAAAGTTTGTTGGTTTTGACCAAAGGTAATCAATAGGTTGGTCACCGTTGAAAACAAATCCCATGACTGGAACATCAACTCTGTGATCTCCGCTCTTCTTTGACTGAGGCCACATCGGATTTTGTTTCTTTAACCATATCCTGCCCAATGTGCTAAGGCCCACACATGTTGTACACTGAGTTCTGGAGGTGAAAAGATAAATCAGACCCTTGAGGAGCTCACTCAAGGTTTAGCTGAGGAGGCACAGAGTAAATATATAGTGACAGCCCAGGATGACGAGGGCCGGACTTGAGCTCAGGGGAGGTAGCTCTGCCTAGGTAATTGAGCTGGGGATCAACGAGAATCTTTAAAATAGAAGGGCTTTAAGAACTCATTATTTATTTATTTATTTTCATTTATGTGTTTGGTATAGGGTCTCACCACCCAGCTCGGACTCAGTGATCATCCTGTTTTCAGCCTCCCCTGCGCTGGGATTGCAGGCGTGCCTCATCAGGCCCCAGACTCAGTCACCAGCTCAGTGTGCCCTGGGGACAGGGCCAGCAAGACCGGGGATCAAACTCTGGTGCTTGCACTTGTCGAAGCAGGCACTTAGTCCACTGAGCTATCTCACCAGCCTCATTTTTCTTAAAGGCACACTTCTGCCTAAGACCTAGCAAGTCAGTTGCTCTGTTAGCGTCTGTCCTTTATAGCTCTTTTAACTTGGTGAAATTTACAAATGTTTTAATTATACATTCTATTTTTAAACTAGACAAAGTATGCATGCATATTATATAGAATATTTCCAAACTTTGTCCAAGTTTATTTTTATTTTTATTTTATTTTTTTCCAAAATTTTATTGATAAACAGCAATGAGACAGTTTCAAATCAAATCGGAAGTACAGTTTCAACAAATAACACACTGCATATATTCTTCTTAGTGGTTAATTGCTGTACAAGATGCAGACTTGAAATCCTATTTACAAACACCATTAGAACAAATCATTCTATTCATTAAGAGAATGCAACTATATATCTATCCTAACCACTTTGAATACACAGACACAAAATGGACATTCATCTGTATACCCTATTTTTTCTAAGTTCCGTTATTGAATATTATAGGTGTGTAAACTCAGCCCAAGTTTATTTTTAAGTATAGGTGAAACAAGCAGGTTTTCTCTAGGCTTCTTATAGTCTGACTCCAGGGAACATATTCGGACTAACTGTTAAGAAATGTAATGCAGGGGTTGGTGAGATGGCTCAGTGGTCTAAAGCACCTACTTAGAACAAGCTTAGCAAATCACAGGCAACACGGTTCAATCCCCCAGCACCACATGCCAGCCAACCCCGCCCCCTGGTGGGCTGAGCTGGCCACACACACACACACACACACACACACACACACACACACAAATAAATAATAATAAAAAAATTAAAAAAAATAAAAAGAAATGTAATGCAGGGCCAGTGATATAGCTCAGTGAACTAAGCACCTGTTTAGGCCAGCACAGGGACCAGGGTTTGATCCCAGGTTCCACATGCCTGGGCAGCCCTGCCCTCAGGTGCACTGAGCCGGCCATAGAGCAATAGAGTCTGACATGGTAGCGCACACCTGTGATCCCAGCACTGGGGAGGCTGAAAACAGGAGGATCACTACCAATTGGAGCTGCATAGTGATACCCTGTACCAGATGCATTAAGAAGAAGAAAGAGGAGGAGGAGGAGGAGGAAGAGGAGGAGGAGGAGGAAGAGGAGAGGAGCAGGAGAGGAGCAGGAGAAGGAGCAGGAGGAGAAGGAGGAGAAGAAGGAGGAGGAGCAGGAGAAGGAGAAGGAGGAGCAGGAGAAGGAGGAACAGGAGGAGCAGGAGAAGGAAGAGGAGCAGGAGGAGGAGGAGCAGGAGAAGGAGGAGGAGCAGGAGAAGGAGGAGGAGCAGGAAAAGGAGGAGGAGCAGGAGGAGAAGAAGGAGGAGGAGCAGGAGGAGAAGGAGAAGGAGGAGGAGCAGGAGGAGAAGGAGAAGGAGGAGGAGCAGGAGGAAGAGGAGAAGGAAAAGGAGGAGCAGGAGGAAAGGAAAAGAAATGTAATGCGGCACACTTTTTAGTGGCTAGTGTCTTCTTAAAAACCAAAAGAAAAAAGTTAGGGAGTGAATAGCAAAGCTATCATGTAACACTTTGTTGTTTTAATAATTTTACTTTTTGGATACTTCAGAAAATAAACTCATGCTTTAAATAAGAATTAAGCATACAACTACATTTTGTTTTACTTATAAATGCACAACTCTTAAATTTCTTAATACATGCTTAGAATCCCTTAACATCCCTGATGTCTCCCAAAGTGATTCTTAGTTGATCTGATTGTAAAGTCAGGAATGCAGAAACGTAAATAGTGTTCTTCGGTGTGGGAATGTCTCCGTGGGACAGAAAGCCGCTTGGGCAAGCGTCGGGACAACAGGGTTGCCAAAGCACACTTGGAAAATTAACAGAAATGACTTGGACTCCCTGAGTGGTTCTCAGACAGGGAGTAAGCACAGTAGAGACCACGCCAGGCCAGTCTCCACTCAAGTCTGCTGCCACAAAAGGACACAAGTCTGAAGTTCAGGTTCTTAAGACAAAGGCGTTACTAGGAATAACTCTTCATTTCCTCTGCATTTCTGTAAATTGCAGGCAAACTGAAATCCAGCTGGGAGACAGTAGCTCTGCCCCCGAGTCATAGTTCTTCTTTGTCCAAGTCAGTGGACCTACATGAGATTAGTTTCCATGTTAGAATGTTGAAAATTGACGCCCTTTCTTACATCCATCAAAGTATTTGATGAGAATTCCCAGACTGTGTGTTAAGCAAAAAATTTACATGAAACATTTGGAGTGAGAAACTGTGAGAATGCGTGTCTGCCAGCAGTTCATCTCCTTTGTCCATGGTGTGAGTGCTGGGAATGGGAGCAGCATTTGGGGCTCAGAGCTGTCTCTATCTTTCTTGTCATACTAGCTGGGCGAGCAATTTTCTTAACATTTTTATCTCTCTGTTCCCCATCTGTCAGGTGACATTGTTATTTGCTTAGCAGTTGTTCTCTTAGAAACTTGTGCAGGCTCCACCCCCAGGGCATGCCGATTCAGGGCCCGACACTGGGCGTGGCGGCGCACGCCTGTAATCCCAGCGCTTGGTGGTCTGAAAACAGAAGGATCACTATGAGTCCAATCTATATAGTGAGATGCTATAGACCCTGTAGACCCTGTACTAAATACTTTTCTTAAAAAAGAAACTCATCCATACTATCACTCCAAAGATTTTTATTATGCACCTACTGCTATATAGGGAGACATGCTACTTGTTACATTAAAAGAATGAACTCTGAGGTGGGTGTGGTGGCACTTACCTGTATTTTCAGCTACTTGGGAAGTTGAGATACTAAAATGACAAGTTCCAGTCCAATTTGAGCAACTTAATGAGACTTTGTCTCAAATTAAAAATTTTAAAAGGTGCTATAGCTGCGTGCTAGAGTTCTTGCCTAGTCTACATAGGATTGGATTCAATCCCTAACACTGAGAATAAAAAGAGAATGAACTCTGGAGCCAGAAAATCTGGGTTGAGAATTTACCAGTAGATGTGTAACTTTAGTCAGGTCATTACCTCTTCATGTTTCATTTTTCTTACCCATAAAATTGAGATAGCAGTAGTTTTATCTCATAGGATTAATATAAAACATTAAACTTCTTAATATGGATTTAGAACAGAGCCTAGAACATAGACCTACATAAGTATTAGCCATTTTTCTAGGCACTGCACTCCTGATTAGAACTTACATTTGAGGAGGGGCAAAAATGTCATAAACAAGTAAATCATTTACTATGTGGATCATCAACTGCACAGGGGCACAGTAGAGCAGCAAAGCAAAATTATTAAGTGTGCCAGGAGCTGGCTGCAGTCTTTCACGTCATGGCCAGTGCAGGCCCCGCTGAAAAGGACACACCGGAGCAAAGATTTCAGGTCAGTGAGGAGCGAATCAGGCTTACATCTGAGAAGAACACTGGTACAGGGACACCAGCCAGTACAAGGGCCATAATGTGGCATCAGCCTGGCATGTTTGATGAGTAAGGAAGGTAGGGGAGCTACAGCCTGGTAATGGGAAAGAAAAGGGGAAGAGACAGTATCATGCCTTGACCCCGACGATGGCTTACGGAATTAGGACACCTCACAGGCCACTGTGAGGGCCTTAGCTCTTATACTCTGAGAAATGGGAAGTCACTGTCCTTTAGCAGAGGAATCATGCAATTGACTTACACTTCGTAAAAAGATCTAATTTGTCTACTGTGCGACAGGAGGCAAGGGCAGAAGGAGAAAGAATAGTCAGGAAGCTGTTGGAATAATCCAGGAAGGAGATAACAAAAATGGTAGTGGTAGGATGGTGAGAAGTGGTCAGGTTCAAGATGGAATGATTTTTAAAGGTAGAGCTACCAATATCTCCTTAAGGATTGGATGTGGAACATAAAGGAAAGGGGGTGGGGATGATTCTTCAGAGATAGAGTTAACATCAATTGTTTTTCACCGTATGTATTTGGTACAGGGCCTCACTAGGCAGCTCAGACTCATAGTGATTCTCCTATTTTTAGCCTCCCCAGTGCTGGGATTACAGGCATGCACCACCACACCCAGACTCATTCACAGGCTCAGTGTGCCCTGGGGGTGAGGCCGGTGCAGAATGTGGGACCAGAGATCGAACCCCAGTCCCTGTGCTTGCCAAAGCAGGCACTTTAGTCCACTGAGCTATCTTGCTGACCCTATAATTGCTGTCAATTAAGATGAGGAAGTCTGAAGATGGGACAGGTTTGATCTAAAAGATAGAGGATTAAGATGTTTATTAGACTTGGATGTGTCCAGCAGTTAATGGATATATGAGTTGAGTATAAATAGAAAAAAGAATGAAGGATGGATGGTTTTATTTAGCCCGACTTTATCTGCTTCCCTACTCCTTTCTGTTCCAACACTAACAGGTAAGAAGTCTGGGTTTGCACCCCCAGGAGAGTAAAACCTAAGAAGCAGTGGACAGAGGGGAAATTAGGTTGAGTTCTTCAGGGAAGGTAGAGAAGACTGAATCTAGGAAATCTAAGCCAAGTTAGGGGTCAAGGAAGATAGGATCAGATCAAGAACAAACTGGGCATGAGCAAGGGTATTCAGGGGTGATCTCGGCAGATAATTGCTTTAGTTCTGTGCCCTTATGTGCTATAATGAACATGGTTCTGACAGGGTTGGCCAGAGACATAGAGATAGTATAGACACAGTCCTTTCTAGTCCTCTGTCTTAAGTCAAAAACAAAATCAAATGTATAAAGTCCATTATGTCTCATGTGTCATTGGTCAAATTATGGGCCTGAACATAATAATGACTAGCCCAAGGCACATCAGATCATAAATTCCCTCTTAGTCTCAGTCCTAATACTGAATCCTGAAGTTATACCCAAAGGACTGATAGCCTCAAATGTCAATAATATATCCAATCAGTAGATTTTTTTTTCAGAACTGGGGATTGAACTCAGGCCCTTGCACTTGCCAGGGAAGCACTTATTCTACCGAGCCACCTCCTCAGTCCCACACAGTAGATTTTTACTGTTTGGAGTTAGTTTCCACCCCTGAATCCTGCTGCCTCCTCTCACTACCCCAAAATGCATATCTTGGATGTTTTTGGCTAATGTACTTCCCCCATGAGTTGGCCTCCTCTTTCTTCAAACAGAGATAATCACAATGCCATCCTTGTAGGGCATTGGTCAGAATCAAATGACATAACGGCCACATAGAATGAGGGTCAAGAAGCATTTGTTGATGTTATAGATTAATCCTTGTTAGGACGCAGATGTGCTTGAAAGAGTACTGCTTTAAACTTTCTTCCTAGAGTGGGAGTTTCCAGCCCCTGGGAATCCTACCCTGACTATCTGTACCTGTTAGGAACTGAGCCACAGAACCTACCAAGAGCTGTAGGTATGCAAGCAAAGCTTCATCTCTGTTTGCAGCCAATCTCATTGCTTGCATTACTGCCTGAGATCTCCCTCTGATTAGAGCAGTAGCAGCATTAGATTATCATAGGAGTGCAACCTCCTGTGAACTATGCATGTGAGGGGCTTCAGTTGCATACTTCTTAAGAGAATTTAATGTCTGATTAATGAATTAATGAGAATTTAATGTCTGAGGTGGAGCTGAGCCAGTGATGCTAGCAATAGCGAACAGCTGCAAGTACAGAATAACTTTAGCCACAATGTTTGACTGTACATAGACTATAATAAGCCAATTGCTTGCAAACTAACATCAACAGTCACTCCATTAATGAGTGGCAAGTAGCAACTCAGCAGCACTGGGTGACAGACTTTACAGTGGCAAGTGAGTAGTTGATGTACTTCAATGTTAAGCTGCATATAGTACCCGTTAAGTCTAATCCAACAGATATTTTAGTCTGCTGGTGGCTCACTCATCGGGACATAGAGGCACAGTTGTTAGAAAGGATTAGTAAGTCGCTGTGGTATGCAATCCACGTCAATGAGTCTACTGATGTTGACAGTAGAGCAAAGATGCTTATTTTCGAGTGATATATTTTTTTCAGGAGGGTGTGCATAAAGATACATTGTGTGTACTTTTGTTGCTAACCAACACCGTAGATATAGGATTATTAAAGCCTTTGAGTGGTTCCATATCTGGAAAACTGAACTGGCCATTTTCTGCTGTCACACCCGCAGATGGAGCAGCTGCTAGCACAAGGATTTATAGCATAGCCCTAGCTGAGCCCCAAAGGTAATTTCTGAGTGTGATTCTATGCATTGCATTATCCATAGAGAAATGCAGGCTAGCAGTAAAATGTCACCTTCACAGTGTTTTTCAAGGTGTGAATAAGATTATTAGTTAATTAAAGTACATTAGCCCATGTTATGTGCGCAGCTCTGTAAGGAGACGGGTGCAAAGCACACGTGTCTTCTCTTACACAGTGAGGTGGCTTTCTAAACATAGATCACTGGGCAGAGTTTCTGAGTTACAAGAGCTGCCCCAAAGCTTTCTTCTAGAAAAATCCACCACTGTCAGCACGTTTCAGTGACACAGAATTGGTCACAAAACTTGTTTACTCATGTGATGTGTTCATCCTTTCAGTGAATTCAATCTGACACTTCAAGAGAGAATCGCAGCTGTGTCCAAGTCAGCAGATAAAGTGGACGCATTCGGAGCCAAGGGGACTCTGGAGGCAATGAGGACACACTGGATTTTTGACATTTCAGATCTTAACAAGAGACTTTGAAAGAAATTGAGCCTTGCTGGTGCATGATCACCCATCTCAACTCTCAAAAGAGTTTCAGCATTAGTTCCCAACCACAAAAGACCCCTGGACTTGGAAGAAATGGACCTACAATCCATTTGTGAGTAATCCAGGTGAATCAATTTAGGTGCTAAAAGAGGATCGAGTGCTTGAAATCACAAAAGATGGTGGCTTTCATGCTGCGTTTGAGAGGGCCGGTCAAATAGCTCAGTGGCTTAAAGTGCTTGCAAGCAGGCACAGGGGCTGGAGATTCGATCCCTGGGCCTGCCGTCCTGGCCCTGTCCCCGGGGTACATTGAGATGTCAATTGAGACTGGGGGGGTGCACCCCTCTAATCCCAGCTCTTGGGAGGCTGTAAACAGGTGGATCACTATGAATCTGATCTAGTAGTGAGACCCTGAACACCCTGTAGACTCTTCCCTAAAATACAAAATATAAAAAAAAAAAAAATACTATGTTTGAGACAACTTAAAATGTCAATATGTCCCAGATTAAAGCCAAAGCAAAATTTCCTAGGCTGCCATAAAATCACTGAAAAGCCTGCTTCTATTTCTAGCATTCCATCTCTGAGAAGCAGGGTTTTCCACAGTGACAGCAAACAAAATAGGACTGTGGAGGACAGCAGACTGTACATAAGAGCACACATCAGCCGTCACTGTGTCCCATGGCCTCCAGATGTGACCATCAATTGCAGGAAAACAAACTGAGGGCTCCCGCTGATTCTTCATTGTGGTGGGTTGTATGATTCATTCATTGTATATTATAACATAGTAATAATAGAAGCAAAATGAACAATATATATAATGCGCATGAATCATCCCGAATCCATCCTCCCCTCAGAACACAGAAAAACTGCCTTCCGTGAGACTTCCCTGAGCCAAAAACCCTGGGGATTGTGCCCTCTGGTGAAGGAAAGCTACAGGAGAGTTTTAATAAGTTTGGATGTCAAGGCAGGAGGAAAAAGGAAGCAGTGTGGGAAAGCAATGAAGAAACCAGGGGCTTTGGAAACAATCTAGCAATGTAGCCCAGTCCTTGTGAAGTGAAACTACTGACAGGCACAGGACATGGTCCTGCTCTCTTAACTTCCTTGGATATGGTAGCCTATTGCAGGCCCCTGGGTACCACCTGCTCTGTCTCTCTAGACCATCTCCCTCCGCCACTACCGCAGACTCTCTGCACCCCTCTTGTGTTCAGCTCACCCCAGCTGCGTGGGTGCTCAGGATGCCTTGCAGTTCTTGCTTCCATATCTTTGTTCACACTCTTCTTTTTGCCCCTTCATCAGCTGGCCCCCTCTTGTCCTTCAAGATAGCTCATGTTTTTCCCCAAGCAGAACATGGAGCGCTCCTCTGTGTGACCACAACCCCGCTGGAGCACTTAGCACTTTTAATAACATGATCTGTTGGCACGCTACCTTCCACTAGATGTACAGCCTCCAAAAATGTTAGTCCCCAGCCCTGGAGCAGTGGCTGGTACATAGTAGATTCTTCCACTAAATGTAGAAATATATATATATATATATATATATATATATATATATTCAGAGCAAAGGCAAAAATTAGTGCCTTTTAGAGTGAAGACAAGGAACAAACAGCCCAGAGACAATAACAAGGGCAAGAGAGACCAAAGTTTTTCTTTGGTCCACAGAAAAGAACATCTTAAACAGCCACTTGAAAAGAGAGAGAGAGAGAGAGAGAGAGAGAGAGAGAGAGAGAGAGAGGAGAGAGATGAGGAGCACTTTTAAAAGCAGAGGTGGAGTGCGGCTGGGAAGAAAAAAGGCCAGGGAAATGAACTGACTGGTTGTGGAGGATTTGACATAGAAGATGTATTATGTCACAGTTATTAAGAGATGTACATGTTTGACACGTACTATGTCAAATCCTATGTCCACCTCATCTCCACAAACCTGCTCCATTGCTCCAAATTCCCAGGAAAAGAATGAGTGAAAAGAAAACTGTTCTTCCAAAAGGGATTCATGACCACAGCACCCTCGTCTCTTCCTTTTCTTACACTCACTGCTCCAGCACTGGATGGAGGACTGCAGTCTTACACCTGAGCTAAGGGAGTGGGCAAAGGGACTTGTTCCTCCATTACTCTCCCCCATGTGAAGAAAACTGGCATAATGGCTGGGGGGCGGGTCAGATATATGTAAATGTTGCCTCTTTCCAGTTTCATCATCTTGTGCCAGTTACCTAACTTCGCTGGGCCTCAGCTTCCTCACCTACAAAAGCAGGAGCAAACCAACGGCACGGGGCAGCACTATGGAGAAATTAACTGTGAAAGTGGTCGAGAGCGCTGAAAGCAGGATCTGATTTTATTGGTCAGATTTTGCTACAACAAATAACTCCCAAGTCTAAATGATTGTACACCCCATTTGTCATTTAAGGCTGTGGTCTAGTTCTGGCTCTGCAGTACCGACCTGGTTTCCGTGTCTCCTCTCATTCAATGGCCTTTGGTGAAGGGGCAGCCATTCTCTGAGCCAAGCCACTCTCACTGTGGCAAACATGCTCTAAAGGGGACAGAGCCAAACCCAGCAGCACATTCAGCTCTTCAGCTGTGTCACAGTATGCAACATGTCTGCTCACACTCCACTTGCCCTCAGCCCAGTCCCAGTCCCAGTGAGGACATGCTTGTCTCCAGAGAAGCATGACCAGCACAGAAAGGCACACAGGACTGTCAGAAGCCATCTACCACATGTGGCCCTCTGTTGGTCACTGACCAA
Organism: Octodon degus; assembly: GCF_000260255.1. Lineage (NCBI taxonomy): Eukaryota > Metazoa > Chordata > Mammalia > Rodentia > Octodontidae > Octodon > Octodon degus. The sequence goes on from NW_004524907.1 coordinate 597,646, forward strand.
GAGCTTGCAAACAAGTGCATAGGTACAGAAGAGATGCAAGTGACCTTAGGGCAAGATGGAAATGCAGGATTTAGGGAGGCAGAGAAGCATACAGCTATGTCAAATCCTATGTCCACCTCATCTCCACAAACCTGCTCCATTGCTCCAAATTCCCAGGAAAAGAATGAACGAAATGAAAGCTGTTTTTCAAAAAGGGATTCATGACCACAGTGCCCTCCTCTCTTCCTTTTCTTACTCCCACTCACTGCTTCCAACCATATGCTTCTATGATACTTGAATCACTAAGAATGTTGCCACCTTAGGCCTTTGTACTTACAGTTCCATCTGCTGAAATATTCTGCCCCAACAACCACAGGACCTCATCTCTTACTGCTTCATGTCTCCACTCAAATGTCACCTCATCAGGGATGCTTCCCTAACCAATTTATATAAAATAATAAACTCCTGTCCACATACCCGCTATTGCCTCAGCCTAACTACTGCTTTCTGCAGCATTTATCACAATCTGGCATACTGTGTATCATCTTTTGTTGCTGTTATCTACTTCCTCCACTTAGAATATAAGAGGTATGAGCAAGGAGTTGTTCTTCCAGGACCTGGGATGGTGAATGATAAGGTATATTGGTTAACTTAATTAAGCATAGGAACACACACATGGTATTGTCAAACCTCATTTAATGAATGTGAATACCTAACATAAGAGAATTGAAATAACTCACCCCAGGTCACACTGCTCAAGATTGTCCCCCACTGCTGCACACTATGAGGAGAGGCAGGCAGGGCCAACCCCCTGGCTCCAGGTTGTAGTGAGACACAGCAGTTGCTTCCGTTGCTTACCAGGCCCAGGACCAGGACCGCAACAGGGAGAAGATCCTCTGTTCCTCACGGGACCAGCAAAGCTAATACCCTGGAGGCTCTGCTCCCCAGCAATTGGAGAGCAATTGGTCTTGGGGACAGGGTATTAGGAAAGCAGCTGCTGAGCTGCTCCCTTTGACAGTGGCAAGCAAGCGAGCCAGAGCTCATCATCAGCACCTTGTTGACTTTTAACGCTTCCTCATCACCTCTTCTGTGTGCGGCATCCCTGATAAGATGCCGCAGCTCAGTAATCTCCCCTGGGCCTCCAGAGCCCTCCTGCCCCAGGCAGCTGTTCCTCCACTTGGCCCAAGAATGCTGTCCACGGGCAGAAGCCTTGCAGAGCTGTATTTGTCCTTGACCCTCACTAACAGAGCTTGTTTCTGGACACAGAGGGCTCCCAGAGACTGCTCTGGGAAGCTGGACTTTCCAAGGCTGATGCCTGACCATTTCACCATCTCTCAGTGGTCCTGAGAATTTGTCTATCCTTCTTCCCCAGCCTCCATCCTCCAGTGCCTGTCTCTTGTCAGTAGTTACCGATGGAGAATTATAGAAACAGAAAATCCTTCGTCAACACGCATATGTCAGGTGCTACCACCATATTGCCCTGGTGTCTGCAGCGCTCACCACATAACAGGACATGCAGTGTTCAGCCTCCAAGGGACAACCTCATACCCTGCCCCAGATGTCACTCTGTAGGAAGTTTCCCACCTGCCCCTGCATGGAGACCCAGATGCAAATGTCACATCAGTTTGCCTCTCATGCAGATTCCTTACCTTCAACTGAACTTGCACCGTGAAGGGGTAATGATGACCCAGAACCACTTCTCACTCCTTTGAGGGTCTCAGAATGACTATGTCCTTGCCAGCTGTCCTTTAAACCTCTAGAACAATATTTTTCAAGGCTGAAATCAATATGCATCATGAAATTAATGAGCTGCCATCACCATTTTTAGTAAAATAAATGGAAAAAGATGTGAATGTCATAAGATATTTTTATAAAACTTCTGTTTTGATTACATGTTTATACATGCATATGTGCATTCTTGGTTGAGTATTGAATATATTTCTTACTGCAGTTTGACACAACTCATGCCCATCAAAGACCAGCAGCTATTATGAGCTATGGCAGAAGGTCTTCCAAAGTGGGGCTGATCCTGCTCAACAAGGACAAGCTGGGGCTTCAGGGGTCAGCTCTGGGCTCCACTCTGGGCTCTGCAGCACATGGGTATCTGTACATCTGCAGGGAAATTTGACTTCAAAGTGAGACTGAGCAGAAGGTTCAACAGTCCCAGAAGGATCCTTGCTGCTGAGTGTAGGGACAAAACTGGGATGCCTGGAGCCACAGAACAAACCTGGGGTCTGGTGTGTGGACTGTTGCCAAGAGGAAGGTGAAAGCCAGACTGCCACTATTCAGTGTTAACAAACAACACCTTGCCAGGTACTGTGAGGCTCAAAGGAATAAATTGGACCCATGGCCTTAATGAGCTCACAATATGGCAGGGTGGAGGGGCAAGTGAATCTAAACTGGTAATCGAAACACTTAGGTAAAACAAGTGGCATTCAACAGGTATCACTTTATGCCACTTTAAAATTAACAGGCTATTAATCAAGATTAAAGGGCTGCTGAGATAGCTCAGTGGTCTAAGTGCCTGCCTAGGCAAGCACAAAGACCCAGGTTCGATCCTTGGTACCATACACCATGCTGGCCCCGCCCCGGAAGTGCCAAGTGGGTCACCAAGACCGGGCGTGGTGGTGCATGCCTGTAATCCCAGAGCTGGGGAGGCTGAAACAGAAACACTACCATGAGTCCAAGCTATGTAGTGAGACCCTGTACCAAATACCTTAAAAATAATAATAGTAATGACAAAGTAAAAAATTAAAAATAAAGAGTAGACTTCACAGGTATGAAGTGTAGGAGCAACAAGCAGCCAGAAACAGAGAGAGTGTGGGCTGCAGGGGACCACCCCCACGCACAGGGGCTTGGGTAGAGCAGGTGCTGATGGAGGAGTGGTTGATATAGTGGGGCAGGGAGAGCTTTCAAGATCCAAGAAAATGAAGTCAAGGCTGCAGCTGTGAGTTAGCATGAGGCATTCTTGAGACTTCACTGACACTGACCTCACTGGAGCGAGGGATTCTCTGTAGATCCTGGCTTCCTAGGGTAAGGCAACATTATGGAGGGTCGAGGGAGTGGATTTGATACTATAAATAAAATGAAAATCTAACATGACCCAAATGTCAGTGGCAGAGACCCTGCCACTTGAGATTCAGATAAGATTGACTTAAATCACCAGTCCACATCCTGTGGAAAGTTCATTGCCCTCCCCAAGACATCCTCACTTTCCACAGTAGCTACATTTTTGTGGTTTCTTCTGGTTCTGGAATTAGTTACATTTGTGGCTCCTCTTCTTACCCAATACTCATTTCCCCTCGCCCCTCTGTTCCCCCTCCCCTCTGTCCCCTTTTCCCTCTGTGCTCTCTCTCTCTCTCTCTCTCTCTCTCTCTCTCTCTCTCTCTCTCTCTCCCCTCGCCACCTTCTCTCTGTCCTCTCTCTCCTTTCACCCAAAATCTTGCAAGGCCTTTGCTGACATTTTGAGAAAAATGGAGGGAAATTTTACCTTGCTCTTGCAGTAATAAAAACACTAATTTGATATGGAAAAAACTATGGTTTTAGAAAGTCCCTCTGTGAATTTCAGAAAACTCTAGTTTTCTTCTCTAAATTGCCAAGCTCAGGGTCTGGGAAGATGGCTCAGTGGAATAAGCACTTCTCTGGCAAGCTCAAGGGCCTGAGTTCAATCCCCAGTTCTGCCAAATAAATAAATTAATTAATTAATTCCCAAGCTCCTTCCACCACCCCCACTTTTTAAAAATTTATGTATTTGGTACAGAGTCTCACTGTGCAGCTCAGACTCGTCGCATCCTCCTGTTTCAGCCTCCCCAGGGCTGGGATTACAGGTGTGCACCACCACACTCAGTTCAACACAACTAGGGTAGGGTCAGCACAGCATATACTGGGGATCAAACCAGGGTCCTTGTGCTTGCCAGGAAGGTGCTTGGGCAGCTGAGCTAACTCCCCAGCCCTATCTCTTTTCCTTTCAACGTACCTAATCTCTGGTCATCTCTTATGTGGAACTCTTTATGGATCACTTCCTTTCTGCCAACCTAAGGATCTGCCTTTCTCTCCCAAGGTACCTATGAAGGCATTTTCTTAAAACAGTGCCTCCCTAATAGGAATTTTGATGTGATGCCACCTGTGAGGATGTTTTTCCACATTATACTTCATAAGAAATGTCCCGGGAGATTCAGCACTGATAGAAAAAGTTTGGGGAAAAGAGACAGGGAGATTGACTAATATATTGCACCTGAAGCCAGAAAGTAGCATGGGATACACGCATTCTGAGCTGGATTTCACTGCTAGGCCCAGCTTTTTCTCTGTATAGTAAGAAAACTCTCTTGAAAATTCCACCATCAGATCTCAAAGTACTGTACACACATAGTGTTTATTTTGGTTGCTTTGCACACTTTTTCTAACCACCAGTAGAAGTCGTAGGGAAGAGCTCAACAATGGCAAGAGAGAAACCTCAGGAGCATGGAAACTTCTGGAAGCCTGTGGGACTGAAGAAGGGAAGTTAGTTGATCAGCACAGTAGCTGAAATGCTGAGTAGTCGTTCGAGCAGGGTCACATCCTAACAGAAAAACAAGATCCTTAGTTAATAAGAACACACATTAGCAGTTCCAAGCCTTGGGTCCCCGTCCCTAGAGGAGGCCTGCTCCGGTAACCGCACCATGGAGATTGGCCTCTCTCATTCTCACGTCTCTGATTTTATGGCTAAGACAACAGTGTGTATTGCAACAACTGCTGCGAAATTCACAGAAGTGAAATTCTGTATCACTTGTAATGTTTCTGTTTTAATACTATTTTGTACTCGCTTTAAAAAAAAATATAGATAAATAAAATATAGGGGCCAGAGAGATGGCCCAGAGGGATAAGCACTGGCCCCGCAAGCGCAGTGTCCTGAGTTCAATCCCCAGTTCTGCAAAATAAATAAATAAATAAATAAATAAATAAATAAATAAAATATGGGGGGAAAGATTAGATTGTATGTAGAAAAGAAAAACTCACCCACTGAAATTTCTGTCTCAATAATTCTAAACTCTAAAGGAGAAATGTTTGCTGAGTTTACACACCTATAATATTTAAATGATGGAACTTAACAAAAAAAAAAGGGTATACAGATGAATGTCCATTTTGTATCTGTGTGTTCAAAGTGGTTAGGATAGATATATAGTTACATTCTCTTAATGAATAGAGTGATTTGTTCTAATGGTGTTTGTAAATAGGATATCATGTCCGCATCTTGTACAGCAATTAACCACTAGGAAGAATGCATGCAATGTGTTAATTATTGAAACTGTCCTACCAATTTGGTTTGAAGCTATCTCATTGCTATTTGTTTCTCAATAAAATTATGGAAAAAAATTTTTAAAAAAAGAGAAATGTTTGCAAAATTGTGTACAGTTAGTCCAAAAGTTGTGCTGACTATAAGTAAAAAACAAGGAAACACCCTCATGGGAGACTAGAATATTCCAAGTCTAATTCTATCTTTTAGCATGAGCATTACTTTGAGTTGAACATTCTAAAACATTTCAGACACAGGGGAAGCTCTAAAAGCAGAGTATAAGTTGTCCTTTTACGAGGCGAAATTGCTTCTATAGAGGAAGTTTGTCAGGGAGTCTCCCTCCCAGGGCTGGGGAGAGAGAATCACAAGGACCTCATCAGCAAGATGCAGCTCAAATCTGCACGACTAGGCAGCCTTCCCCTTGCTCACCTTGCTTTTTTCGCCCTCTCTCCATAGCCAGCCACTCCCCTCTCTTTCTTTCTCTGGATGACAGTGGTTTTTAACTCTAAATTCAAAACTTCTTTGGTATTTATTCATTTCTCTGGGTATCACTCGTGTGTACATGAGATATGAATGCTATTCAATCTTTGTTTCTTGTTTGTTTGTTTTTGAGGCTGGCCTTGTGCTCACTTTCGTAGTGCCCAGGCTGGCCTCAAGCTCACAGTGATCCTTCCGTGTCAGCCTCTCGAGGGCATGTGCCACCAGGTCCCATCCCTGTTTCTTGTTCTCTTAACCTGTCTTTTGATATAGAAATTCATCTCAACTAAGAACCACGGAGTACAGAAAAAATTCTTTTTCTTCCTCTATGTCTTATATTCCACTTTGCATCTTGCTAAACTTCCAAAGAATCTGTGGGACACTGCAAAGCTCTGTGTGAATAGGCTGTCAAGGCAAGACAAAGACAAACATCTCCTCCTCGGATCATGTGCATACCCCATTATCCTCTGAGACCTCACTTGCAAAACATAAGTTCAAAGAAAAATTTCTTGAAACTCAAAAATGGTGACAACAGATATTACCCCCCACACAGGAGCCTCTGAGCACAGGGTCCTGCATGGCTGCATGGTGGCATGACTACAGAGCTCGTCCTGGTAGGGAGGCCCCCCAAAAAGGCTGTGCCCATATTGAGAGTCTTTTTGCTGAACATCTTCGTGGCTGCCCCTGAGAGTTGGGGCAGCCAGCTTCCAATCATGAGGGGAAACCATCATGAGGACAAAGGGACAGAGGCAAGAAAAATTAAAAAGAAAGGCTTTTGAAGAGGTTATTGAGTCTCTCAATTAACCAGTTCCTATAGTCATTCTGAGTTCAGCTTTCATTGTATGTAGCTGAAGGCATCTTAACTTGCCCCCAACATGGAAATCTAGATTTTTACCTGGCACCCAGGTGATCCTGCTATAGGTGACCTAGGAACTATCTTCTGAGAAACTCAGATTTAGAACAAAAATATCCCAGCTGTGTTGAGAAAAGCATTTTTTTCATGAGATGGGCCACCTCAGCTGATTGAGGGAAATACCTCAGGTACATAGTTCTTCCTTACTTTGGCCATCAGGGTTGCCTTGTGCAAAACCCAACATTATTCTCTACATCTTAGAATTTCTTTCTTAAAATTTCATTTATGATTGCTTAATGTCCTGGGAGTTAAATAGATGGAAATCTTTAACATATTTTTTCTTTATCTTTTCCCTTCGGGTGATATGGGAGGAATTCTTGACTTCCTCAGTACCTCATGGAAAAACTGCATGGTCTAAAAGAGTTTTAGTTTCCTGGGACCTCCAAGGGCTCACCCGGTCACACAGTACTCACCCACTTGTCTAAGTAACCTTAAAGAGTAGCGACTGCTACTGCTTTGCTCGAAAGGCAGGGTCACAGTGCTTAACTTCACTTTTCAAAACAACAGGGTCCCAGGCTTTTGATCTGTACCATCCTTATGGAGGCCTGGAACAGAAGCTGCTGGAGCTGGGTGCACAGAGCAAATAGGAAAGATAAATCAGCACTCAGGGTTAAAAGAGGGACTGAGATGCAGTGACAGTCTAGCAAAGTGTCCAATTCACAGCAGTCAAAAAAGAAATACCAGGCTGACATGAGAGTCAGTAAGACAGAGAGACACAGACTGAGAGAAAGAGAGAGAGGGGTGGAGGTTGAGATGAATGTGATGAATGTGGCCAAGATTCACTTTTGTGGGATCCAGTAGTTCCCTACAAAAGGACTGTCAATGATAATCTTAAACTGATTTGTTGCAGGGAAAGGCTCATCAAAAATCTCATAGCAAATGCCCTCATCTCCCAACAAACTGGTATCAAGTAGAGCCTCAAGTCTTCTGTACAGTATATTATGTAGAGTTAATAGTCTTGCTACAAGGAGACAAAAGTAATGGATAGAGGAGTCTTCCTTCCACAGTTCTTTATAAAGCACTTTTAGTTTATGGACCTACTGCTTTATAGAACAGAATTATCTCCATCTCCCATAGGAATTATAATCTCCCTAAGGAGCAGTGAATATATTTTACTCCTTTGTATCAGCACTTTATGGTGAATTTCCATTCCCACCAGTTAATTGGACTTGACTTGAACTATGCCACTTCTCAATGAATCAGTTTGTTTGTTTGTTTGTTTGTTTGTTTGTTTCAAGACAGGTTTTCACTAGGTAGTTCAGTCAGGCCTTGAACTCACTATATAGCCCACCCAGGCTGACTTTGCACTTGAAGGGCTCGTCCTGCTTCAACCTCTCAAGTGCTAGAATTACAGGCATATGCCACCACACCTGGCTCAAATGAATCATTTCTATTTAAAAAGCAATAAATGACATCAGGATCATTCTATAAAGGAAAGATAACAAGCTCCTGCACAAATATGTAAAATAGGTGAACTAATTTCATCCTTCCCAAATGCCTAATTCTAGGCTATTATCTTTTTGAAATGAAAATACGTGAGAAGATATTCTCATCCCTCCTTTTATCAGTTTCAGTATCTTCTTCGCAAACTCTCTGTTGCAACTCTTCCTTCAGTAAGGTCTCCAATCACCACTGGAAATTTATTTCTTTGAATTAAGTATTGTCTTCCTGAGGTCAAAGTTTTAAAATGTAAATACCTCTGGGAGAGGCAACACATTATGTCTCTATTACTTTTGTATAAATGCATTTAATCCAGGCTTTCTTCTTTGTGGAAAGGACTGGGATCTTCTAGGAAAGGAAATTATGTAAAAGGAAGAAAGAAATAATAATCACGGAAGAACAGAATGTATGGTGTAGAGAAAAATGGAATTCAAATAAAGGCTGGCCTCTGTCCCAGTCTCACTGGAGTCTGGCCTGAAAGAAGCAATAACAATAATCACATAGCTTTTATGGCTTATTATGTAATACTTATTTCTTCTTGGTAAAAGTCCTACACTTTAGGCTATTATCTTTCTGTAATTAAAACAATATATTGCATTCTCCACTTGGGAATGCTTGGAACAGTGTAGGTAGTACACATTGGTACTATGCAAACTTTTAGTTTCTCTTGAGTCAAAGCAGAAGCTTCTAGGAAAGGTTTTTCACCTTCACTTCAGAAAGTTATCTCTTGTTGCTCACATGTACGACACAGCAGCCCTGAGAGTGAGCCAAAGCTCCCTTTTTGGTATGTGAAGGAGGTGCAGATAAAAGATCATCTTCAAAGTTGTCATCAAGCCCAGTAACATTCTTCAGTGGATTTAGTGTGCTCTGTGCTGTCAAGCCCAGGAGGTCTTACCCTTTCTAATCAAACTGTTTCCCTTACTTTCTTCTGGTAGGAAAATGAAGTTTCTTTAGAGGTGTGTCTTGTATAAATTTGTTTTGCATTTAATGCAACCATTCTTTAGTGTTTTCAAGAGGCATAAGCAATGGGCCATGAAGTCCTTGCTTATAAATTGGGTTAACGCCCACACCAGAAAGCAGTTTGAGGATCAAATGCAGTGGTGCGTGAAGCACTTGGTGAGAGCCAAGAACAAGGGAGATGCTCTGTGAGTCAGTATGCTCTGTGCTGTTGAGCAGAGCAGGACTTATCCTTTCTAATCGATGGTCCTTGGTCGTGTGTCTACCATTTTCTCATACCCACAGGTCTTGTGACATTAGTGCTGGATGTTTCTGAGCTAAGAGGCTCAGAGAAAATGAACTGTGTGTTCAAATGATGGGCATAAAGATGAAAATCTTCCAACACTATGAACATAAACAGATGTAACATTGAAAAAATAAGTCAAATAGCTGCATTGTTATTTTGCTTTCAGTGATTTAATACTGTGGCTCACACATAACTCACTTCTTTTATCTTCAGCTAAAGCTGAAGGACTAGTTATTCCTATCTCAAGGAGAAAAACGTTCATTGAACAAAAGTAATAGAGACACCAGACAGGTCCAGGGACCTGGCGGGACCTGGTGGTACCCACAGAAACAGTGGGGAAGTTTTGCTGACCTACAATGGCCTGTCCCATCATTGCAGAAGGCAGAAGAACACCGGACAGCAATGGGGACCACTTGTGGTAAGTCTAGTGGGGACCTACCACTGAATACTACCATCATTTCCCCTTCCAACTTCCCTCTAAGTAGCTGAAACCACAACACTTACTTTGGGGACCTACCAGGCCAAAACCCTTAGCTTACACTTCTACCTTTTCCTAGCCTATGCTAAGCTAGGTTGCTAACAAGGAACTTCCTTTTACAGGTGAGACAAAAAAGATTTTGATTTCCCTCTGTCCCATAGCCACATTTTCCAAAGCCAAAGATTAGAATTCATGGTCTCTATGAATAATATATAAATGGTTGGTTTGTTGGTTTTACTTTGTTTCTAGGTATGTTAACTTATCTGACAAGTTTTTCAAAGACAAAATTATTAAGCCACTATTATATATTGAAATAATTATCTTTTAATGAACGAAATTACATCAAAATAAAGCAAATTCAGCCAAAAAAATCCTTGATTATGTGACATTGGAACTGTTGGAAATGGCATTGTTGTCACAGGCACCATTTCTACATTAGCTGACAACCAATGGCTGTTAGAGTAAGTTGCCAAAAGTGGTATGTCTTTGCTGGTCATGGATTGACCTTTCTTTCCCAAGCAGCCCAGAACATTTTGGTCCTTGGTCGTGTGCACTGCCATTTCCTCACACCCACAGATTTTGTTACATTAACTCTGGGTGTTTCTGAGATGAGAGGCCTGGAAAATGGTCAGCGTATTCAAGTGATGGGAATGGAAGGGGAAATCCTCCAACATCCTAAACATAAACAGATGTAATATTGAGAAATAACTCAAATAGCTGTATTGCTATATTGCTTTCAGTGACTTAATGTTGTGACTCATTCCTGACTCACTTTTCATATCTTTAGCTAAAGCTGAAGGACTGGTTATTCCTATCTCAAATAGAAAAATTTCCATTGAACAAAAGTCATAGTTAAGGACATTGGAAGCTACAGGGATCTGGTGAGTCTGGCTTGTGCCCACAGTGGCATCATAGAAGCTTTGCCAAGGGCCGGGGAGATGGCTCAGTGAAATAAGCACTTCCCTGGCAAGTTTAAGGGCCTGAGTTCAATCCCTGGTTCCACCAAATAAAAGAAGAAGCTTTGTTGATCTATAGTGGCCTATGCCACCATCACAGAAGGCACATGGACACTGGATGGCTATGGGGACCAGGTGAGTCCTGACACGCCCTCACCACAAACTCAGGGGCTTTGCTGAACATCAGCCGGCTCTCTCCAACCAGCTATGGGAGCCTTGATGAGCCTACCCTGTTCTTCCACCACCACAAGAGCCTTGTGGAGCTCTGGGACACCTCCATCATGCTTGGAACCTTCCTGAGATGTGGTTGGCTCCCCCTTCACCATGGTGGAAGCCATGCTGAACTCCACATTGTGGGGTTTTGATGAGCCTACCCCACACCCCCAACTGTCACAAGAGCCTTGCTGACCAATGCCCAGCCCCCTCCCATCACTGCTGAATCTGGGTGAACATTGAGGGCTTCAAAAATGTCAAAATGAAGGAGCAAAATAAACCTCAGACCTCCAGCCCACCAAGAACAAGTCCAGGGGACAAAGACATAGAAGACCTTGGAATCAAACACCTGAAATTTCTGAGATGAAAGCAACTGAAGTAAAAAAAAAAAAAAAAGAACTGCATAAAAGAAATCAGATCAGAGAGATAATTTCTCTGGTCAAAAAGAAAATGAAAACAACTATAAAAGAATTGTTCAGCCCATCTAAAGAAGGTATACATAAAAAATAGAGGGGAATAAAAAATGATATAAACATTGAATGAACAATACAAGGAAGAATTAGAATTCATGAAACAAATTCAAACAGATATCCAAGAAATTAAGAAATTCCATTGAAAGGTGGCAAAACTACTCCAATAAAATTGAATATAGACTTTCAGTCCTTGAAAACAGCATTACAGCTAGTGAACATGAAAGGAAAGATCTCTTCAAAATAACAAGGAAGCCGGGGAGATGGCTCAGTGGAATAAGAGCGTCCCTGGCAAGCACAAGGGCCTGAGTTCAATCCCCGATTCAAAAAAAAGAATCACACAAAATAACAAGGAACCAGGAAATAACAATTCAACAGCTACAAGATTATGCAAAGAAATACTATATAAGACTGACAGGTGTCAAGGAAACATCAGGAGTTAGACAAATAACATAAAAGGACTATTTGCAGACGTAGTAGCAGAAAATTTCCAAAGCATGGGAAAAGAATCTGAAATATAGAAAAGTGAGGCATACAGAACTCGAATTATCCATGATCAAAATAAATCTTCACCCAGACACATAATAATCAAGATCCCAGAAATTGAACAAAAAAACCCTCCAGAATATTAAAAGCTGTTAGAGAAAAGAATCAGATCATCTATAATGGAAAATTCATTAGGATCATGGCAGATTTCTCAACACAAACCATCAAATCAAGAAGAGCTTGAAGTGAGATATTTCAGGTCCCGAAAAGAACAGCTTCCAATACCGATGTACCCTGAAAAACTATATCAAATTTAATAGGGAGATAGTTCCATGACAAAGAACAAGAAAAAAATTCAAGAAGAAAATCATGACCACCAAACCAACCTTACAAAGAATGTCCTACAAAGTATTCTGTACATCAGATATTCCAGAAAGAGACAGAAATGACCACAACTTGAAGAACAACTTCAAGAAGCTACCTGAGCTCCTCTGGGTCCCAGCCACCCATCCTCACCTGGGAGATAGCCAAGGGGACCTAGTGGGACTTGCCCCACCCACATCCACCCTCATCTGAGTGCTGGCCACCCAATCTCATGCCAAAAACTGCCAGGGGGACCTGATTAGACTAGCACCCCCCAGTCCCCCCACACACACCATTTCCAGAGCCTGGTTGAGATCCACATGCCAGCCCTCACCTGGAGGACTTCTGAGGACACTTGGTAATCCCTACCCCAACCTCATCACCTTCACCAGAGCTCAGTGGAACTCCAGCCACCCATCATCACACAGAAGACTGTCAAAGGGACCTGTGGGAGCCTTGGTGTGCCTCATCCTTGCACCAACCCACTTGGCCTGCCTACATCATCATCAGATCCTTCTTGAGATGTGACTTGACACCCCCACACAGTGGGAGTTTAGTGAACATATCCTGGTTTCCAAATCTCCTGAGAGCCTTGCTCAACCACACCTCACAACCCTACCATCACTGCAGAGACACAGAGAACATTGGGAGCTTCAAAAATGACAAAAGGAAAGAACAAAAGACAATATTAGACCTCCAGGAGACAAGGTCATAGAAGAACTTGAAAATCACACACCTGAAATTTCTGAGATGATAGCACACCAAAGTAAAGAAATGACTGCATCAGGCTATGGATGAAATCAGATCAGAACTAATCTCTCAGGTAAGAAAGGAAATGCCAACAGTCATTTCTGTACATAAATGAATGTACTGAGAGATAAATTATGGACACCATGCTTTTCACAATAACACCTAAAAAATGAAATTCTTAGGAATCTATCTCACACAGGAAGTAAAAGATTTATACAGTGAAAATTATAGTACTCTGAAAAAAAAAAGATTGAAAAGGATTTCAGAAAAAGTGAAATGGTATTCCTTGCTCCTGGATAGGATGAACCAACACTGTGAAAATGGCCATACTCCCAAATTGTTATACAGATTCAATGACATCCCAATTAAAACACCATTAGTATACCTAACAGATCTAGAAAAAGCATTCCTAGAATTCATCTGGACCCAGGAGAGACCTAGAATAGCACATATAATTCTGGGCAATGAGGGCAAGGCAGAAGGCATCACAATCCCTGACTTGAAATTAAACTACAAAGCCATTGTGATAAAATCAGCATTATACTGGCAAAAAACAGATCTGAGGATCAACGGAACAGATTAGAAGATGCAGACACCACTACAAACACACTCAGCCACCTTGCCTTTGACAAAGAGCCAAAGATGGAAGAAAGATGGCCTCTTCAAAAATTATGCTGGAAAAGCTGGCTTTCCACATGCCGAGGGCTAAAATTAGACCCATACCTACCACCATGCATAAAACTACAGTCAAAAAGGATCAAAGACTTAAATATTAAAACCGAAATGCTAAATCTTCTGGAGGATAATGTAGGTAGAAATCTTAAGGACATAGGCATAGGTAGAGAGTTTATGAGTGAAAAATCAAACTGCATGGGAAATACTTCAAAGAATCAACAATTGGGATCTCATATTCTTGAAAAATTTCTGCATGTCAAAAGAAATCACCAACAGAGTAGAGAGAAAACCCATGAATTGGGAAAAAACTATAGTGTACTGTCCCTCAGATAAACAACTCCTATCTAGAACATATAAAGAATTTTTTAAAAAATCAGGCCCCAAAAATTCAAAGACCCAATCCAAAATGGGGCCTCTGAGATAAACATACACTTCACAAATGAAGAAATACATATGGCCAACAAATATATGAAAAAATGTTCAACATCATTGGTCATTCAAACTACATAAATTAAGAAAACTCTGAGGTTCTATCTTACTCCAGAAATAATGGCTATCATGAAGAAGTTAACCCATAAAAAATGCTGGAGAGGCTGTGGGGGAAAAGGAACCCTTCCCCATTGTTGGTGGGAGTGTAGACTGCTTCAACCACTATGGAAAACAATGTGGAGATTTCCCAAAAAGCTAGGATTGGAAGTCCTATTCAACCCAGCTATTCCCTTCCTGGATATCTTTCCAAGTGAATGGAAAACATCATACCACAGCAATGTATGTGCGCCCATGTTTATAGCAGTGCAATTTGTCTTAGCTAAATCTTAGAAATAACCCAAATGTCCATCGACTGAGGAATGGATAAAAAAAGACGTAATATTTTTATACAATATAATGTTACTCAGGTATGAAAAAGATAAATTTGAGGCTCTTAGAGGTAAATGGATAAAACTATAGACCATACTGATAAACGAAATAAATCAGACCTGCACGTGTGAACATTGTATTGTCTCGCTAGTGTAAGAACCTGAAAGAGTCAGTAAAATCTGAAAGGTACAATAGATACTATGATAGGGAAAGTATCTGTTCAAATGGAAGGAAAAACTGAGATGAAGAAAAAGACAGGAGAGGGAGGGTGGGGAAAGATATATTTGTGTATGTATGCAGGATGGCTTGGATATCTGTACAGCTGATTTCTGCTGGTCTACAGAGGGGAGCAGTTGATACTTAATTTTTTGTCATTTTTAGTTTCTTATCACTTTTCTTTTTTAACAAGTTTTGCCTGCTTATATCTGATAATCTAAGCAGCTAATTTGGAGACAACATTATATAATATGGCAACCATCGTCAAATTCCTATTGTTTGGTGAACTTCTATATCATTTCTAATGTTTTGCTTCATTTTTCCACACTATTTTGCATTCTCTTTAGATAATAAAGAACTCATAGTTAATTAGTTATCTGACATTGAATTCTCGTCAGGGTGACCTACACAATCATTTTATTTGGTTAGCTCATCCTTCATTAAGCTAATCCCTAAATGAAGAAGACCTGCTCTCTCTTCCTGAAATAAGGTGGCACCCACCTGCAAGACTATGAATTACAACAATGCCCATTTCAGCTGGCTCCACTCTCAGATTCTCAGCAGCTTTTGGATAAGTCATCTAACCAAGGCCAGCCATTGATAAATTATGAGTTTAGCAAAATGTTTCTCAAGTCTTTTAGCTATGCCATTTTTCTCACCACCACTAGCTGCTATTCTGTCCCACTTCCACCAGCCAACAGTGGCCAAGCTCTTACCTAGCCTTACCAGAATTATCCATAAACAGATAAAAATTATATGAGAGGACCAACTATGGCATGTGGCTATGATCTCAGCACTCAGGAGGCTGAGGCAGAAGGAACAGTACAAGTCTGAGGCTAGCCTGGGTTACACAGTGAGTACAAGGCCACTCCTAATGATGAAAAAAAAAAAAAAAAAAAAACCTGTCTCAAATAATAGAATCCTTTCCTGGGTTACAACCCTACCTCCTCTATTTGGATGCTGAGATAAGCAAGTTGCAAGATTTTCCCAATCTCTATCTGCACAGTACAACTAACAAATTAATTATAATAATAGTAGTTCAGTGTTTTATGAGAACTAAACACAGTCATGTATGCGGATGTGCCTGGGACACTGAAAATTTCCTCCATTCTGAAGGCTTTGGGGATTTATCATGAAGGGTGAGATAATACATATAAAGGATTTGGTACTTGGTCTAAAACTTCATAGTGTCCAGTAAAAAGAGGCTGTTTTTACTACTCTTTATTAAAGCAATCTCTCCCTCTTTGCCCTGCCCCAACCTAGTCTGGTACTTTTCTTTTGGTCACTCTTTCAATGAGCTATAACTCTTTGAAGTCAAGATGTAAATTCAAGAGGCTGGGGAGATAGCTCAGTAGAATAAGCACTTGCCTGGCAAGCGCAGGGTCCTGAGTTCAATCCCCAGTACCTGGAAAAAAAAATCCTAAGAGGTGAATTCATCCATCTCTGAGTCTCTGTACAGTGTCCTATTCCTAGAAAGATGATGATGATGATGATGATGATGATGATGATGATGATGATGATGATGATAGAAGCTCAATAAATGCCAAGTAAAGGAAAGAGACAAACACTCTGACTTAGATAAGATACAGTGAGGATGATTCTTGGAATTCTGAACTGTTCCCTGAACTGCAACTCCTCTTGAATTGGGTTGCTGCAGTAAGAAAATGCCACAGACTGGGTATAGCTTTTAAATTTTTATTTTAAAGAGAAAAAAAAAAAAAAAAAACAACCAAAACCAAAACAAACAGTACAGAATTTCAACTCAAGATGATAGGAAATTAACAATGGTTGTTAAATTACTTTGAAGATAACAGTTGTTATCTTGCTTAGTTTATTAGATATAGGTATTTAAGATTGACCAAATAATTAAACATTAACTGTTCCTTTCAGTAAACCAAAAGAAATTAGTACTATAATTATCTTAGCTATCTTGTATGGATGTGTGTGTGTGTGTCTGTGTGTCTGTGTCTGTTTGTGAATTTTCTTTCCTTCTTTTCTCCTTTCCCCCATCAGACGAGCTGTCTTATAAATAATAGCTATATTTCTCATCATTCCAGAGGGTTCTAAGTCGAAGGTCTAGGCACTACGAGATTTAGTGTCTGATGAAAGCTGTGGTCAGGCTTGTGGATGGAGCCCATGTCTTCACATGGTGGGAGGTCTAAGGCACTCTCTGAGGCCTCTTTTTTGGTTTTTCAGCCTGACTGAAGGTCAGAGCTGTCAAGGCATGTAGTGCTGAGGACAGAACCATGGTCCCCTGCACGTGGCTAAGCTTGGCTAAGCAGGCAATTTAGATCACTGAGACCTCTAATAAGAACGTTAACCCCATTCCAGGCAGCACCCAGGCCCAGCATGTCAGCATGTGAGTGGGGCAGCCTGGGGCCCACCAGATCCTCATTCCAGCCAGAAACTAGGCCAGGTGTGTGTGTGTGTGTGTGTGTGTGTGTGTGTGTGTGTGACCACCAGATCCTCAAACCAGTCAGCACCTAGCCCAGCATGTGAGTGGGGCAGCCAAGGGACTGCCGGATCCTCATTCCAGGCAGAACGTAGGCCAGGCCTGTATGTAGAAAACTTCATCCACCAGACAGGCCCAGTGTAAAATCCTGAGGCAGAACTTCCTGTAAAGAGGCTAGAGGCAAGACCCATCCAGCTAATCCAGGAGCAGAACACACTGCCAGAGCGGCACAGAAGGTTCACTTCCAAGGGCTACAGCAGGAAGAAGTAAAGTACAATGACCAGACCCAAGCCACACCCACCTGGGCCAGTTTGAACTTGGGAGATCTGGACCTGGTGCTAAGATAATAACTGAGCCAAAGCTATACACCAAAGGTCAGAAGACAGTGCTATACAAAATGACAAAGACAAGAGAATGCTATACAGATGCATTTTCAGGCCCCGAGCCCACGTGGAACAAGTGCAGGATAAAATAGCACAGAAGAAATTGGAAATCACATACCTGAACTCTCTGAAATAATAGCATCTGAAGAAAAGAAACAACTGTAGAAAGGTACAGAGGAAACCAGATCAGAAATAATTTCTGAAATAAAAAAGGACATAATAACTATAATGAAAGAATTACTAAGTGCTTCTAAAGAAGACACTAATTAAAAAAACAGAATAGAAAAATGATGGAATTCTTAAATGAGTAATATACGAAAAAATAGAAGGCATGAAGCAGACTCAAAGAGCTATACAGGAAATTAAAACTGATCTGCCCAACCCCGGGCCCTGTGAGTGTGTGAGAGACCTTCTGCTCTCTGCTGTACCCACCTGACCAAGACCAGGCCTGCCGCATGAGAGAGACCTTTGCCCGCGATCTGCGGACCTCCCCTGCCCCTCCAGAGCCAGCACAGCGCACCCTGTGAGTGAGAACTTCCACCAACACTTGGGAGCCCTGCAGACCTGCTAAAGCCCAGGCCCAGTGAGTATGTGGGTGAGCTTCTGTGCTCTCCAGTCCCCCCCCATATCCCTCCAGACCTAGCCCAGACCTGGCATACAGGCCTGGGGTGAAACTCTGCAGCTGAAGTCCCTGCAATGAGAATAGGGTCAAAACCACACAGCAAATCCAGGAGCAGAACATCTTGCCAGAGGGGCACAGTGGGCTCATCTCCAAGGGCAGCAGCAGAAAGGAGCTGAGCACAGTAGCCAGACCCAAGCTTGGCACAACTAGTTGAACTAGAACTTGGTATATCGATACCTGAATTTCATTAGGTGCTAAGGTTATAACTACACCAAAGCTCTACTCCAAAGGTCAGAGATCAGTGCTACATGAAATGATAAAGACAAGGAGCAAAATGCAATCTCAGGCCTCGAACCCACCCAGAACAAGTACAAAGGACACCAGCTCAGCTGAAATGTATGAATTAATAGTGTCAGAAGTAAAGGAACAACAGCAGAACGGTATAGAGGAACTCAGAGCAGAATTAATTTCTGAAATAAAAAAAAAATCTCTGAGTTCATAGCATCTGAAGTAAAGAATCTAATACAGAAACATATGGAGGAAAACCAATCTGAAAAAAAACTCTGCAGTAAAAGAATTAATAACCCCGCCGCCTCACGGAGCGCCGCTGCTAGCCACTCTTGGAGATGGCCTTACTATGCAGTTTAGACTGGTTTCATACTCACTCTGATCTCAGGATGGCCTCGAACTCCTGCCTCAGCCACTCCATTGCGGGCATCGTGGGCGTGTGCTCTCCGCCATCTTGCTCAGGGAGCCAAAGAAGGTCACAGACAGGAGAGAGAAAACTAGAATGGAAAATACCGGGCCAGTGCCAGCTCCGTTTCCAGACTCAGTGTTCTCCCGATCCACCATGGCCAACATGGAGTCCATCATCCGCATCCCTCCGTACTACTACATCCACGTGCTAGACCAGAACAGCAATGTGTCCCGTGTGGAGATTGGGCCGAAGACCTACATCCGGCAGGACAATGAGAGGATACTATTCTCCCCCTCACCCATGGTGACTGTCCCTCCACGCCACTACTGTGTAGTGGCCAACCCTGTGTGCCGGGACGGCCAAGGCTCCGTGCTGCTTGACGTCACAGGGCAAGTACAGCTCCGTCACAGTGACCAGGAGATCCGGCTGGCGCAGGACCCCTTCCCCCAGAAGGAGGTGGAAGTCGTGGAGACCATCCAGGCCACTGTCATCAAACCCAACCAGGCTCTGCGGCTGAGGGCCCGCAAGGAGTGCTGGGACCAGGATGGCAAGGAGAGAGTGACAGGAGAAGAGTGGCTGGTCCGCTCAGTGGGTGCGTATTTCCCGGCGGTGTTCGAGGAAGTTCTGGATTTGGTGGATGCTGTGATCCTTACAGAAAAGACTGCCTTGCACGTCCGGGCTCTCCAGAACTTCCAGGACTTGCGGGGAGTGGCCCGCAGCACTGGAGAGGAATGGCTGGTCACGGTGCGAGACGCTGCAGCCCACGTGCCAGATGTGTACGAGGAGGTGCTGGGGGTTGTGCCCATCACAACCCTGGGTCCCCGCCACTACTGTGTGGTCCTCGACCCTGTGGGACCAGATGGCAAGAACCAGCTAGGACAGAAGCGCGTCATCAAGGGCGAGAAGTCCTTTTTCCTGCAGCCTGGCGAGAGGCTGGAGCGAGGCATCCAGGACGTGTATGTGCTGTCTGAGCAGCAGGGCCTGCTGCTGAAGGTGCTGCAGTCCCTGGAGGAGGGAGAGGAGGGCGAGGAGGGCCCACACCAGGCCGGGGACCACTGGCTCATCTGAGGGCCCCTGGAGTATGTGCCATCGGCCAAGGTGCAGATGGTGGAGGAGCGCCAGGCCATCCCTCTGGATGAGAACGAGGGCATCTATGTGCAGGATGTCAAGACTGGGAAGGTGCGCGCTGTGATCGGAAGCACCCACATGCTGGACCAGGATGAGGTCCTGTGGGAGAAGGAGCTGCCTCCTGGGGTGGAGGAGCTGCTGAGCAAGGCGCAGGACCCCCTGGCCAACAGGGGCATGACGGACAGCACCAGTACCCTTCCTCCCTCCGCCGCCCGGAACAAGACCCGCGTGGTCAGCTACCGTGTGCTGCACAATGCGGCCGTGCAGGTGTACGACTACAGAGCCAAGTGGGCCCGCGTGGTCTTTGGGCCAGAACTGGTGTCGCTGGGTCCCGAGGAGCAGTTCACTGTGTTGTCCCTCTCGGCAGGGCTGCCCAAACGGCCCCATGCCCGCCGGACACTCTGCCTGCTGCTTGGGCCTGACTTCTTCACAGATGTCATCACTATCTAGACTGCAGATCACGCCAGGCTGCAGCTGCAGCTTGCCTACAACTGGCATTTTGAACTGAGTGATCGGAATGACCCTCAGGAGGTGGCCAAGCTCTTCTCAGTGCCTGACTTCGTGGGTGATACGTGCAAGGCCATCGCATCCCGTGTGCGGGGGGGAGGGGGGCTGTGGCCTCCGTCAGCTTCAATGACTTCCATAAGAACTCGGCCCGCATCATCCCTGCTGCTGTCTTTGGCTTTGAGACCTCCGAAGCCAGGGGCCCTGATGGCTTGGCTATGCCCAGGCCCAGGGACTGGGCCCTCTTCCCCCAAAATGGGCTGGTGGTCAGCAGCGTAGATGTGCAGTCGGTGGAGCCTGTGGACCAACGGACCAGGGATGCCTTACAGCGCAGCGTCCAGCTGGCCATTGAGATCACCACCAACTCCTAGGAGTCAGCGGCCAAGCATGAGGCTCAGAGGCTGGAGCAAGAAGCCCATGGACGGCTGGAACGGCAGAAGATCCTAGACCAGTCAGAAGCCGAGAAGGTGCGCAAGCAACTCTTAGAGCTTGAGGCCATGAGCGTGGCTGTGGAGAGCACTGGGTCTGCCAAGGCTGAGGCTGAGTCACGGGCGGAGGATGCGCGGATTGAGGGAGAAGGTTCCGTGCTGCAGGCCAGGTTGAAGGCGCAGGCCCTGGCCATTGAGACGGATGCTGAGCTCCAGCGGATACAGAAAGTACGAGAGCAGGAGCTGATCTATGCCCGGGCCCAGCTGGAGCTGGAAGTGAGCAAGGCCAAGCAGCTGGCGGAAATAGAGGTGAAGAAGTTCACGGAGATGACAGAAGCCCTGGGTCCCAGCACCACCAGGGACCTGGCCATGGCCAGGCCAGAGATGCAGGTCAAGCTCCTGCAGTCCCTGGGCCTGAAGTCCACCCTCATCACCGACGGCTCCACTCCCATCAACCTCTTCAACACCGCTTACGGGCTGCTAGGGCTTGGGGCTGACAGTCTGCCCCCAAAGGCTGGGGTGGTCCTCCTGGATGGCTCCTCTTCCCAGGCCCCTGGAGGCAACCACGTTGTGCCTCACTAGGTCTGCACTGAAAGTAGGCCAGTAAAACCAGTGTATCTGAGCATCTAACCCTTTTCTGTGAGGGGACATGGGTCAATGCCAGGGCAGTTCTCTGGTGTACACTAGGCTCCGGGGTTGATCCCCAGTACCACTAAATAAAAAGTCACTGTATCAAACAAACAAACAAAAAAAAAGAATTAATAACTGCTTCTAAAGAATACATTTATTTTAAAAAATGGAGGAAATTAGAAAAATGAAGGATTTCTTGAATGAGAAACACAGGAAAGAAATAGATTGCATGAAGCAAAGTCAAAGAGATATAGAGAAACTTAAAATTTTAATCACAAGCCTGCAAAAACGTTTGAGTGAAAGTAAAGATAGAGTTTCAGATCTTGAAGACTCTGGCGCACCTAGTAAAAAGGCAAGAAAAGATCTATTAAAAAACAGCAAAGATGCAGGAAAAAATAATTCATCACCTACAAGATGATGCAAAGATGAACAATGTGAGACTAATAGGCATCAATGAGAAAGAAGGAGACAATACCAATGACATAAAAAGAATATGGGCAGAAGTAATAGCAGAAAACTTCCCAAATATGAGGAAACAATCTGACATTCAGATAACCGAAGCACACAGAATGCCAGATAACTTCAACCCAATTAAAAACACACTGAGACATGTAATAGTTAAGATCTCAGAAATCCAGCACAAAAATAATCTACTGAAAGCTGCTAGACAAAAGAAGAAAATCACATGCAAAGGAAATCCCATCAGAATTATGGCAGATGTCTCTTCACAAACCATGAAGGCAAGAAGAGCATGGAGCAGAGTACTTCAAGTCCTCTATGAAAACAAATTTAAGCCCAGACTACTATACCCTGCAAAACTCTCTTTCAAGTTTGATGGAGAAGTGAAATACTTCCATGACAAAGAACAACTAAAGAATTTCATGATGGCAAAGTCAACCCTACACAGGCTACTGAAAGATGTCTTAGAGAGGGACCAAAATGATCAGAACTCCAC
>NW_004524907.1:620333-626637 GCF_000260255.1 Octodon degus
TTTCATGATGACAAAGCCAACCCTACACAGGCTCCTGAAAGATGTTCTAGAGAGGGACCAAAATGATCAGAACTCCAAGAATGAGATTAGAAGCAACCAATTAAATAGGGCAAGCAATTAAACACAGGAGAAAAAGGAGTAAACAACAGCAGGTAAATAATATGTCAATCATAAGTCAACACATCTCAATTATAACCATCAATGTAAATGGATTCAATTCACCAATTAAGAGAAATAGACTGGCACAGTGGATTAGGAAACAAAATCCAACAATATGCTGTATACCAGAAACACACTTAACTCATAAAGAAACTCACAGGCTGAAAGTCAAAGGATGGAAAACAATACTACATTCTCCAGCACCTCAGAAAAAAGCACGGGTAGCAAACCTAAAAGCAGGGGTAGCAATCCTAATCCCAGACAGTCTCAGCCTCAAACCAAGAATGATCAAATGAAATAAAGAAGGCCACTATATACTGGTTAGGGAAAAAATTCAAGAGGAACAGGTAACACTCATAAATATGTATGCACCAAACACAGGCGCACCCAGCTATTTAAGACAAATCTTAATGGACATGAAAAATCTAATATCCAATACCACAATCTTAAAGGAGACCTTAACACCCCCTTATCCCAAAAAGATAGGTCAACCAGACAAAAAATTAGCAAAGAAGTAGCAGAACTGAACCAGAGCTTGGAACAAATAGACTTGATGGAGATATACAGAGTGTTCCACCCAAACACAGCTGAATACACATTTTTCTCAGCTGCACATGGGTCATTTTCTAAAATAGACCACATACTAACTAGTCCATAGGTCATGCTTAAGTATATGCAAGAAAACAGAAATCATGCCATGCATATTATCTGACAACAGTGCAATGAAACTGGAAATAAATGACAAAAGAAACCAGAAAAAAAAACCCTAAATACATAGAAATTAAAAATACCCTACTCAGCAACCAATGGGTCACAGATGAAATTAAATAAGAAATTCAACAATATGTACAATTCAGTGAAAATTCAACCACAACTTATCAGAATTTATGGCATGCTATGAAAGCAGTTCTCAGACGGAAATTCATAGCTGTGAACTCACACATAAGGAAAACAGAATGGGGACAAATAAACACCCTAATGTTGCACCTCCAACAACTAGAAAAGGAAGAGCAAATCAAACCCAGAGCCCAAAGATGGAAAGAAATCATAAAGATTAGAGCAGAAATTAATTCAATTGAGACAAAGAAAACAGTTCAAAGAATTAACAAAACAAAAAACTGGTTCTTTGAAAGATTAAATAAAATTGATAAGCCCCTAGCTAACCTCATCAAAAAGAGGAAAGAAAAATTCGAATACAAGCAATAAGGAATGAAAAGGGTGTAATTACCACAGACCCAGTGGAAATTCAGAAGATTATCAAGAGCTACTTTGAGAATCTTTACACTCACAGAATAGAAGCTACAGATGAAATGGACAGATTCCTAGAAAGGTACAAATTACCAAAACTGAATCAAGAAAATATAATAACTCTCAATAACCCAATAACAGCCAATGAAATACGAAATGTAACAAAAAGCCTGCTGACAAGGAAAAGTCAAGGTCCTGATGGATTCACAGCTGAATTCTAGAAGAAATTTATAGAAGATATAATCCCTACACTCCTCAAATTCTTCAATGAAATTGAAAAGGAAGCAATCCAAAGCCAATCCTACACAGACTACTAAAAGATATTCTAGAGAGGGATCAAAGTAACCACAAATCCATGAATGAGAATAGTAAGAACCCACCAAATAGGGCAAAAAAATTAAACACATGAGAAAAAGAGGTATACAACAGCAGGTAAATAACATGTCAAACATAAGTCAGTACATCTTAACCATCAATGTAAATGGACTCAATTCACCAATTAAAGGAAATAGACTGGAGGAGTGGATCAAGGACAAAAATCCAACAATATGCTGTACAAGACTTCATCTATCAATTGATTGGTTTATCTTCATATTTTGGTCCAACTGGTAATTTCAATAGTTCTATGATTTGTGCCTCAGGAACACAATGGTTTTCATGAATCATAAATAATGCTTTGTCTTGGCTTTATGGCTTATTGACTTAGAAATAAATTTTCTGAAAGATTAGAATTCAGTGTAGATGCTGCCAAATTCCTTATCAATTTGAATGTGGGGAAACTAGAAAAATCATATACTAAAAAAAGCAAAGGTATTCTATATTATACAACTTAGTTTTGGAATACATCTATAAAATAAATGTGTGTACACTGTTCTCAATTTATGGAATTATTTTAAAGAAAAAGTCATTTAAATTACATTCCCATTGTTAAATGATAAATTCTCTTCTAATTCTAGAGAAATATATAAGAAATCTTATTGGTAAATATCCTGTTTGTTATGTTCTAGACAGTTCTTTAAAATAGGTGTTTAAGTGACGGATCTTAATTTGGCCTCCAATCTGCTTCTTAAGTGAATATTTTTTCTTTTTTATGTATTAATGTTTAGGTTTGGATTTTGATTATGTAGCTTTTACTGTTTTTAATGTGAAAATATTCACCCTTGTATTTATCATTCTTTTGTTGTCATTTTGTTGTGGTCTGAAATTTCATACTTCTTGTTATTTGTTAAATTCTAAAATCCTATGAGTAGCTTTCAGAACACTGTTTTTGATCCTTCATTTTGTTTTTTAATTCAGTGAGACTGTGATGTGTGTATATGTGACATGCATGACAGTCTTTACTGTTCTCTATGTTGTCAATTGTATGAAAGTTATGAACATAATATATTTTTATTTTATATTAAAAATAGAATTAAAAAAGAATGTTAACTCCACTCATGACTGCACCTTCCTAGTCTGATCACTTCCCAAAGGACCTTCCCAGTAATACCATCATATTGGTGATTAATGCTCAGCATATGAATTCGGGGGGATAGAAACGTTCAAACCATAACACCCCCACACCTGATTCTTGTCTCTAAGTACCACTGATATACAAACTTAGGGACCATTGCTATCCCTACACCTTAATCATTGATAGGCCAGTTGTGCTAAATTTGGGCCAAGGCAGCTCCCCAAGCACTGTTCTGTCCTAATGCTCATCTGGAGCTGGACAGATTGGGACAGGTAAGAGGCCATCCATCCTTGGGGAAAGAAACCACACTAGCCTCTGCCACTCTCATTTTCCCAAGCCTATCCAGTGTATAAATGAGCGAGTACAATTAACAGTGGAAGGGCTGCTGTTGACGGACTCCCATCCTCAGACACCCTTCCTCATAGTGGACTTACTCTAGCCAGAGGAGACCTTTGCAAAGCCTGGAGATCCTCTCCCAGACAGGAGAAGCCTGCTTCTGTGCATGCTCAAAGACCTTTCTTGGTGTGCACCTCCCATTGCCTGAAGCTTCCTCTCGAAGTCACCCAGTTCTGCTGCCTTAGTGTACAGGGCTCTACACACGTTGTAGGCATTTCATGGATTTTAATAAGAAACATAAGACAGCCTAAGCATGGGCACAATGACAAGTCACTGAATGTAGTTTTTCTGCAATTTTTTATCAGGGTACTGTCATCAAATGGTAGCAATGGGGAAAGAACCCATAAGAAAAAGGGCAGAATTAGCCCTAGGAAGATGGCTCATTATCTCTGCTAATTACTTCTGTGCCTCTGTTTGAGCCTTCCCCACCCAGGAAGGCATTGCCTCCACCCCACTCTCAACTATTAAACTCTCACTCATCCAAGGCCCACCTCATATGCCACATCCTCCATGAAGCTTTTCCTAACAACCAGAGTCAATTGCTTCCTGCTCAATGTTCCTGTGACGTTTGTTATATAATATTCCCATGTCAGTATATTAAGTGTAATATATGAATTATATAATTCTCTCACTGCCTAATGTATAACCTGGCCTAAATAAAAAGAAACTAGCTTAAAATGATAAATTATTTTATATCTGGCCCACAAGTCAAACTTTGAATGTTCATAATTTGAGAAAACATTAATTCTCCTGGCATTGTGAATCACAAAACCCACCTGCTCTAAAAACAAACCTGAAAGAAAATAAAGGTCTAAGGTACACACCCCTCACCCTTATTCCTTCATCTCTGGGCACACACTTCACTTTGTCCCAGAGACACCAAATCTTATAATCCCACAGACCCTGGGAATCACCCCATCCTGACACATAAAAGACAAATTCCTTTCCCTCATTCCAGCTATGCTCAAACTCACTCCCACCTGAGGCCATGTTTTCAACTTCTAAGCAACTATAGCAGCAACCATTATAAAAATAGCTGTATGTTGAGTCCCTTCGTGTAGCAGACCATATGCTAGGTGTTTTAGTATCATGAAAATAAAAGGGAAAACTTGCCCAACGGTGCAGTTGTTAAGTGGCACATCTGAGATTCAAACCAGCACCTCTTAACACTATGCATTCCTGCTCCCTTAAATGTTGGGAAAGTTTCCTAAATTTTAGAACTTAAGTAGAAGTAGCAGCTTCTACCCATGGCTGTGAGTTGCACTCTCTGAGACCATCAAGACATATCTAATTCATCTTCCATTTTACCAGCCTGGGAATAATTAAAAACAGGTGGCCTAATCTCCAAGCCCTTGTGGCTCCAGACTATATGTCCTTCAACTGTTGTTCTTTTTCCTACAGAAGGCTTCAGATTGCTCATGGCCTGGCCCTCACCTCTGGACATGCTCCACCAATCCTGTTGCTCTTCAGGGTTGGTACTCAGGACGAGCCATATCCTCTCCAGGTATGATTCTGGAAGGTAGAGAGGTAGAGCCTAGCAGAGGTCCTGCTGGGTCAGGAACATCATGCTTTTGCATCAGGGTAAGTCTTCAGTTGCATTCGTGTTATGCCAAGGCACATCCAACCTCTGCACATACAGCTGGTATCTTAGAGCTAAGTGCAAGTCTTCATATTTCTTCCTATTAACTCCCATCTTGTTATATCTCGGGCATCACTTCAGTCTGCTGAGATCTTTCTAAATTCTGATCTTGTCAACCAACATAGCTACTAACCCTTTTGGTAAATTTGGTCAGCATGCTCTGTGAACCCATCCAAGTCATTAACAAAACTGTTGACTGGGACCTGCAGCAAATGCCTAGGGACCTCCATTAAAGTTGACACAGATTCATTAATCATCAGTCTTTGCATGGGATTGTTCAACCAATTATACCTCTGTTTAACTGTACTGGGCTCATGGGTCTCTATCCTGCTGAAGCCTAGCAGGCTAGTAACCCCATCAACAGAGGAAATGAGTTTAGTCTGGCATAACTGGTTCTGCGTGAACTCCTATTGTTTTATGAAGATTAGTCTGGGAGGGTGGATTCTGAATCCATACTGCTTTTCCTAATAGTGTTTGTAACATAAACTGGGAGTTGTAATAACATGATAAATCACCTGTAATCACTCCAAGAACCCTAAGAGGCCAGGGCTCCTAATTACCTACCCTAACACAAAACAAACAAACAAAACTGCATACGCCAAAGGCCAGTCTAAAGTGAAATGTCAAAATTTTGTCGTTGGTTCTCTGACATATTTCTCTCAGCCCTGTTTCATGGTTTCTTCTTTTCCCTGCCTGATATAAATAATATGACTTCATAGGGCCTCTCACTTTCTAAGTCTCTCCACTGTGGTACTTTACTTCATTCTTGCCCATGTCTTAAATACCCCACCTTCCACAATGAAATCACCCTTAACTCCTCCCTCCTCCATCCTGTTTTTTAATGAATTGATCCCCAATAGACAGAAGGAAAAAAAGCACCTGGGTTGAAAGAACTCACATTGCAGTAAGAAGGATTAATTGCCCTGCATGAATGTTGATATATTTGAGGCAGGGGCATAGTTAACTTCCAAATCATCTCTAGCTAATGGAATGAGAAGTCATATGATAAAATATGGGTGAAGAATTACAAGCAGAACTTGAAATTTCTTTTGCTGGTGAGCTTTTGTTCTAGGGAGAGTACTTGGACATAAATAACAAAACTTTCTCTGATTATCTTAATCAGAAAAGGAATTTAAGAATGGCATCAAGTATAACCATGTATATTCAGAATTGATAAAGAGGCTTGAAAGAACCTAAGAAAGGCTGAAAGCTAAGAACTCATTTAAATCCTGGAACAAAAACATGCTGCCTAGGGCTGGGAAATTGCTGGGTGGCAAAATGCTTGCCTAGTGTGCACAAGGCTCTGGGTTCAGTTCTCCAGTTCTCTCTCTCTCTCTCTCTCTCTCTCTCTCTCTCTCTCTCTCTCTCTCTCTCTCTCCCCCTCTCTCCCCAGCCCCCACCTAAAACAC
>NW_004524907.1:626737-631050 GCF_000260255.1 Octodon degus
CGGAACTTAGGAAAAATGGGGTACACCGATGAATGTCCATTCTGTATCTGTGTATTCAAAGTGGTTGGGGTAGATATATAGTTGCATTGTCTTAATGAATGGAATGATTCGTTCTATTGGTGTTTGTAAATAGGATCACAAGTATGCATCTTGTACAGCAATTAACCACTAAGAATAATATATGCAGTGTATTATTTGTTGAAACTGTACTTCCGATTTGATTTGAAACTGTCTCATTGCTATATGTTTATCAATAAAACTGTAGAAAAGAAAAAAAATAAATAAACAACATCTATTTATTATCCCCCAGTTCCTGTGAACCTGCAGTTCAGGTATGGCTTAACTGGGTCTCTTGTTCAGGAGTTTGCAATCAGTGCCAGCTGGGCTGCATTTCTTTCTAGAGCTCTGAGTTCTTATCTGAACTCATATGGTTATCTTCATGTGTTTGTAGGGCTAAGGTCCTTGTTTTTTACTAGTTTTCAGGAAGGGTTCTCAGTTCCTAGAGGTCCCACAGTTCCCTCCCAAGTAGCCCTTGCAGAACTGGCCATTTCCTTCTTCAAGGCCAGCAAGAGAAGCTCACTCGTCTCATCTAATTAGCTCAAAATCCAAAAATCTCATCTTTTAAATCATCTGTCTGAGTTTTGATGAGGTTCCTGGGTATCATCTATTAAGTAAAACTCCTGGGGCACTATTCCTCTCCGCCTCAGGACCTGTGGAACTAAACAGACAAGATTAGTTGTCTCACTGCCCCAAACGTATAACGACGGAAAGGGAATAGAACAGGAACTAGAAACATCCATTTCCAAAATGGAAGAGATGAGAGATAAAAAGGAGTCACCAACTTCTAATAGCTCCAAAATTCAACCAGGAAAATGTTAGATTTCCTTGATTAAGTTTCAAGACATTGGAATAAACTCCCTATAAGTCCCCCTTTTGGACTCAACATCCTGTCCTCTGAATCATCTTCCCTTTTCACAAAAGGTACTGTATGTTTGCAGGTGAATAGTTTGATCAGTCTGCTTTCTATCAGCAGTTTGAAGTCATCTTCCAAACTTGGTATCAATGAATACAGCTGGAATAGAATAAAGAAAGCATATTTGCAGACATCATCTTGATAAAACAATCACACTTAACATCATCAATAATAGCACAAATTAGGATCATCAGCTATGACGCACTGAGAACATTGTGTTTTTCCTTTTAAAAAATACATAATCTGAGTCTACTGAGGAAAGAGCAGGCAAGCCTAAACTGAGATGCACTCTACAAAGTAACTGAACTGTGATCTTCGAAAGTGGCAAAGACATGACAATCAAGGGCAAAGGAAGGACTATTCTAAACTAATGTTAACCAAAGAGATTTGACACATTTAGTACTTGATTTTTACTAGGATATCTTTGCTACAAAGAATAATATCACAACACTTGACAAAACTTTGAGTGTGATTTTATGATAGTAATGCATTAAGGCTAATTTTCTGGGTTTTATTTATGGCACTATTGTCATACAGAAGAATTTCTATCTGCAGGGGAATTGACAACCTATTCTCAAGTGATGGAGGATAAATAGTTATACAGTACTTGCTGCCTTTTTAAAAAATATATTTATTACAGGGTGTACAGGGTCTCACTGCACAGATCAGTCTCATAGTGATCCTCCTGTTTTCAGCTTCCCAAGCACCACCACGCCCAGTCTTAATTGCCATCTCAGTGTGCCCCGGAGTTGGGCCAGCATGGCACTCCAGGAATCAAACCCGGTCCCCTAGTGCTTGCCTAAGCAAGCGCTTTAGTCCACTGAGCTATCTGGCCAGCCCCGCTGACTTTTTTTTTCTTTTTAATTTCATCTTTTTACAGAACTACTTAATAAAATCATACTATTAAGTAAATAAGCTATGATCTATGCCTTTTGGGCTCTGTCTTGCAGGCCAGTTTTGGGCCAGTGAGAATGGAAACCAGTAGTTAGCTGCTGCTCTGAGGCAAGGGAAGGGAATGACACTGTCACACAGCAGCAACTGCCTCCATGTGACTCAAGGTTTTCTGCATGCCTGTATTTCTGTTTCCCTTAACTTCACTGATAAATGATTGCCACTGTCCTCAAACTATTTGGCCCCATTTGTAACAGTGTAACCAAATCTAAAGCCCAACCCATGCCTGGTTCTAAAATTGCTTATAGTCATAAGAGTATAGATCTCTGTTTGGCTGTGAATCTTCCTAAACCAACTAGGCACAGGGGTCTCCTTAGGAACAGATTTGCTCCTTATTATATTACAGGGAATGAGGCTCACTCTTGCAAGAGATTTCCTTCCTCCTCTCTGCAAGTGACTAAACTGGTTACAGCTAATTCTACTGGGAAGTAACCAGCTGTTTTTCCACAATCTTGCAGTCATTTCCACGAATTAATTTGGGAGAATTGCAGACCCTTGAAAAGCAGCATAAGGCTCTGGTGAACTGATAGCTTTAGTAGGATTTAGCATTCTCAACTATAGGCTGTATATAGAAAAACATAAAACCTATTAACAGCTGCTCTTGAAAATGCCCGTGCAGTACTGAGTGAGATAAAGAATCTGTTCTCATGGGTGATAACTCATGCGTACTATAAAGGTGTGTGTGTGAGGACAACAGAGTGCTTGGGAGAGTCTTGATTTTGGCATTAAGAGATTGTAGTATATGTAGCCATATTGTTATATTTACTCAGTGCTTAGAGGAAAGGAGCAATTTAAAACTCTAGCCTGATCTATGAAATAAAGTGTGATAAGGGCTGGCGAGATAGCTCAGCCGACTATGCACCTGCTTAAGCAAGAGCAGGGTCCTGGGTTCGATCCCTGGCACCACAAGCCATACCAGCCCCACCCCCAGGCACGCTGAGTTGGCCACCAAGATTGAGCATAGTGGCACATGCCTGTAATCCCAGCACTGAGGAGGAGGAGCACTGAAAACAGGAGGATCACTACGAGTCCCAACTGCATAGTGAGACCCTTTATCAAATACATAATAAATAAAATGTTTTATTATTAACAAGTACATCTAGGCTGGGGAGATGGCTCAGTAGAATAAGTGCTTGCCTGGCAATTAAATCTAGATAATAGTTTTACACTTGTCCATTGAACATATCTACGGTAGCAGAGAACAGATAGGCACAAAGCATGCACTATGAACAGACCAGCAGGGTCCTCGCCCACAGGAAGCAGACTGTAGTAGGAGATATAAGTGTGGAGTGTGACAAAAACATACATGCGTACATACATACGAGTTGTAGCTTTCAGTGACAATGGATATTCTCTTAGACATGTGAAAAAATTACAGGTGTAGGAGTCAAGAGAGGGTTCAAGACGCAGAACCCCTGCCTACCGCCACGTGAGCGTGCAGAGGCTGTCTCTCCGACAGCTCTGATTTCTCAGCATTGTCTGGGATTCAGAACAGCAGCCTGTGCCACCCTCTTTCCATGTGAAGCGCAGTGAGACTATCCATGTGAAACTGCTTAACAACCCATAGGCGTGAGGGCTTGTGGTTGCAGAGGTCTCTGTACTGCACGTGAAAGTGCTCATGTTTGTTTGTCCTGGCGCACACAGGCCAAGTGCTTGGCAGACCTGTGTTTCTGTGCTTACACCAAGCCCTACTAGGTGCTGCAGGACAGGACTGTCCCCAGATGTTACTAATCCACTGCCGCCTGCCGCCTGCCTCTGCCTGCTGGCCTCCGTCCTGTCCCACGCAATATTTTTAACAAGAAATCAGATGAATACATAAAAATGTGTTTATCGGTGTTCAACACAAATGAAGCTAAAAATATAAAATACCAATACTAGAATCCAGACCTAAAATGATCTCCCCAGGATAACAAGATGAACTATAGTTAAGATAAATGGGGACAAGTCCAGCATTTACCTTTGCTAAATTAACTGCATAACAGTATAAAGACCAGATTTAGGAATATTTCATATCTAGATTATAGTCTCTTGAAAGATAAAGCTTATACTTTTAAAAATCTTATTACTCTAAGAGGCCTCCAATTCATGTTCTTACTTAGGATGATGGCTTTAATGAATCCAGGTTGTTAGGTAAAAATGGACCTTAATGAATAGAATGATTTGTTCTGATTAATCCTTTTGCATGACCAAAATTAGAGAAAAAGGAGGGATACAAGGAAAGCCAACATTTTGGCCCTAGCCTTCTAAGGTCAATTAAGACTCAGGATGTATGAGAACTTGTACTGTAACATCATGTACCTCAGTAGTGTCCCAAATTTTCTGATCAAGAAGATTATGGGGCCAAAGAGGAAAGTGATCAATGATGTAGAGTGTGCCTAAGGAGAGTCAC
>NW_004524907.1:631150-639195 GCF_000260255.1 Octodon degus
TCTCTCTCTCTCTCTCTCTCTCTCTCCCCCTCTCTCCCCAGCCCCCACCTAAAACACTGCTTCAGGCTCCATTGTTAAGTGAATGTTTCTTTTATTGAACACTCAAAACTGAATTCCTAACACCTGAATGGCTCCTTCCAGACTTCAGCATTCTCAGCTGCCACAAAAATTCAAAAAACAGGCCCAAAGCATCCACTTGTCAAGCCTGAGCCACAGAGCAAAAGAGTGTCTTCCCCACTTAGGTTTTCCAAATGGGATAGATGTGCCACCAACCCTCCATCTCATTCTAGGATTCAGACAGAGACAGGATTTTAGCTCCTCACGTAGTTAGAATACTTTGTTGGTTTAGAGTATTTGGGGTGCAGGAGGAGCTGGGCTTGTGACAGAGAGGTGCTGCTATGCACCTGAACATGCACAAGCAGGTGTCTTGGTGCCCAGAGTCGTGGGTAGTGTGGCCTAGAGTGTGCTTGGGAACCATGGCAGGGAGGAAAAGTTAGTGGCACAGCTAGAAAAACTGCTGAGCAAGACAAAGGAAGGTATTTGTGAAAGGGGCATGAGAAATGCACAATAGAATTCTAGAACTCCTAAAGTTTTATATGTACTTCTGAAAATTTGATCTGGGATTTCCCTCTTCCACAGTTATTTTCTGGGGCTGGGGGAACGTGCCACCCTGAGTCACTCATGTAGATAATTTAGTACTATTGTAGTGTGATGTTCTCACCTTACCCTTTTCAAAAGCACAGCAGCCAAAATCTTAGGGCCAGCCTGGTAGCCCAGCAGCCTAAAGCGCCTGCTTAGGCAGAGTGCAGCAGCTGGGGTTCGATCCCTGGTGTGCTGTGACAGCCCCGCCCCAGGGGCGCACTGAGATGGCGATTGAGACTGGGTGTGGTGGCGCACACCTGTAATCCCAGTGCTTGGGAGGCTGAAAAAAGGAAAATCACTACAAGTCTGATGTACATAGTGAGACCCTGTAGATCCTGTCCTAAATACAAAAAAAAAAAAAAGAAGTCTCGATAGGTCACTAAGAAAGCACTTTTTGTTGGAGTATAACACACATATGGAAAAGTACACAAATCATGGTATGCCAGTATAGCTTATATATCACTACAAATTTTCACAAAGTGAACACACTATTCAAAAATATTACCACCAAGCCTCTCCCAAATCCTGTGTCAGTTACTACCTCTCCAAGGTAATCACTACCAGTGTCTACCATAAAATATTGATTTTGTCCATCTTGGAATTAAAAAAAAAAAATCAGTCCTATGTTTTCTTTTAGGGCAAGATTCATTTATATAATATTTTGAGACTCAACCATATTGTACGAAGTTGTATTAGACCAGCCACTTTTGGAAGATTGCTGTTGCATTAGCTGAGGCCCTAGGAATTACTAATCTCAAATACTGAAGGCAGATCCGAAAATAAAACTTCTAGACACTTGTTACGTTCACAAAGAGACTGAGGTCAATTATGATTAGTTCTATCAAACTTGAGTTCTGCCCTTTTGCTTTAATGTGTAAAACAAGGTTGATCTGCAGCATATTAGTGATAAGGATATAAAGAATATATTAATTTGACTAATCTGTTTTATGTGACTTTTTAAATGCTCTAACAAGTGTAAAATGCTGCACAAGAAACAGAATTTGACTTTGCCCATAGAGCACTTTGTTGTTTGAGAGTATTTGGGGTGCAGGAGGAGCTGGGCTTGTGACAGAGAAGTGCTGCTGCACATGCACGAGCAAGGTGTCATGGCACCCAAAGCCGTGGGTAGTGTGGCCTAAGCTGTGTTTGGGAACCATGGTAGAGAGGGAAAAGTTAGTGGTGCAGCTAGAAAAACTGCTGATTAAGACAAAGGGAGGTATTCGTGGAAAGGAAGGCCACAGACAAGAGCAGGAATGCTGAATGAGCAGACCTAAAACATGTGTGCTGTCCCAAAAATGTGCTCAAGAAAAGCAATCTCCTTGGAGAAACAGGTTGAAGATTAACTTGCACCTCCCTGGGGTCCCCGGAGTCACTGGATAGTGCACTGTGGGGCACGCTTGTTGGGTAGACGGATGTGGAGGTGAGAAGCCACCGGGAGGCAAGAGTGGTTAGCAGGGCTCTGTGGAGAATTTCTGCTCTCAGCTGTTGACTGTAAATGGAAAAAGAAAGTACTTTGCATTCCATAGCTCACTCTAGATACAGCGATCACTGACAGTGTCTCTGTTCGTGATTAACCCATGCCAACTGGACATGAACAGTTGCTGCACACCTGCAAGGTATGAGTTAATGAGGAAGGCAGCATGGTGATAAGTGTCAGAGAGAAGTCACAAGCTGGGTGCAGCAGGACAAAACCAGGAGGGCCCACTGCTGACCCAACAGGCTCACCCTTCTCTATCCCAGCGGTGGCAAACCTATAGCACAGCCAGCCATTTGCATCATTGAAAGTGCTAAATGGTTTGCCATCATTGCTCCAGCCAAATGAGTCTGATTCTCTCTGTCTCTTATCTTCAAACTCTGTTATAGCACTGGATGGTAGTGGGGAGGGGAGAAGAGAATAGGAACTGAGCAGAAAAAAAGGGATCAGTGAGAAGGAAGATTCTGAGCAAGAAGAAAAATTTCAAAGGAACTTCATGATCAGCAAGCAAAAGGATTTGGAGAAGGGAAGAAAGTGGTTTATCTGAAGCCCATGAACACTCTTAAGTGTGGAGGACAGGAGAGCCAAGCCGTGGAAGGACCCTGAAGGCAGAGTTGGCAGAGGGAGGCTTTAATTTTCGAGGAAATGAAACTTCGCCTTCGTGTTTCATTGTGACCCTTGTGCACATTTGCCTTGCCACTCTTAGCCTGTTGAGGTCTTTCTGAAAAAGATACTTCATATGCAAAGTTGAGCACTCTTTCAAGTCAGGTCAGTAATTCCAACTATTGTAATGGAACTAATGAAAATCAGTACGGAGAATGTGCAAAAGTTTAAAAATAGAAATTCCATTTAACCCAGCTCTATGTCTTCTGGCTGTTTTCCCAAAAGAATGAACGTTATGTTATAGGATGCTTGCATACCTGTTTGTAACAGTTTAATTCACAACAGCTAAATTATGAAAACAACCTCAATGCCCATCAATAGGTGAATGGATAAAGAAAATAAGGTGTGTATGTACACAACAGCATATTACTCAGCCAAAAAGAAGGGTGGATTCGAATCATTCATAGGAAAATGGTTTGGACTTTGAAGCTATAACATTAAGGGAAATAAATCAGAGAACTGAGAGTAACATCACGTAGTTTTTCTTATAAGAGAAATCTCAAATATGAATAAAGACAGTAAAATAAAGGTGAGATGTAGGAAACAGGGAGCCAGATTCTTGGAAGATGGAGATGTGGGGGAAGCAGAGAGGTCGTGAGTTACTGCTTCCTGCTGTCAGCATGTGGAGATCAGCTGTCCTGGCTGGAAAAAGGATGCTAGCCAAAGAGTAAATTTAAGCAGGAAACCACTACCAAGCAGAGTCTCCAGAAGTGGCACACACCGGAAGCCCAGAGCTACTTAAGGTTGACTGAAACCAGAGAAGTGAGGTAAAACAATGTGAAATTGGCCAAAATCCTAGGTATTTGAAGAAATTTTAGGCTCCCTGAGTAATGAAAGAAATCAAATGGAAAGACAGCCCAAGAGGAGAGAGGATTAGGGGTAAAGTAAAAACCAGGTCACTAAAAATCTTATAAGGGTGAGCCATGCCAGGGACGCCATAGCTGATACACAGATCTATGAAAGAGAGGAGGCTGGCTAGGAAATTGAGGCTGCACTAGCAGCGGTGGCACCTCAAAGACACGCCTCACTCTACAAGCTGATTTTACATATAAGAACCCAGAAAGAGGAAGGAGCTACCGTTCCCATTTCACAGAGGGCAATGGTGAAGTTCAGAGAGGGTGTGTAATTTACCCAGTGCTGCACAGTTTCCGTTCTCCAGCACTCAGAATGGAAAATAATGTGGCAAATATGCTGAATGAATTATTCACTTTCATCTCTCAAAGGAGGGCAAGGAAGAAAACACTTCCTCTAAATTTGCCACTAACATAGACAAATAGGTATGTGTCTCCTACCGTACACCAACAGCACAGTGTAATTAAACCACAACTTGGGGCGTCCCGTAGATCTGGGCTTCAGCCTCTGCTTCTCTACCTAGTGACAAAAGACCTTGGGCAAGTTGCGTCATCTGTCTGTGCTGTTCCCTAAATGTAACAAAGGAACAGTATTTACTCAGGGGGAAATGGGACTGCATCTGTAATAAAACTGCTAATACTTATAACTTGCTTTATATTTTGAGCAATAGCAACATATTTCCTATTGAAAAGTTAAATTTTAAACTTTTCCAAAAGAAAATCCTAACTCATGGGTGAGTGTGTTTGTTTCACTTTCAGCTGTCTACACGTAAGGACAGTCTGTATCAAGCAGCTCGTCCCATGTTGAGACAGCACTGTGGCATCCAGACATCAAGAACAAATTACTGTTGGGGGAAGGGTATGATGGGTTGCCAAAGGTCGGCCAGGCAAAAACAGGACGGCAGAGTTGCCAAACACACATACACAGCTCGAGATGTACTCTATCACCTAGCAACGCTAACCACTCAATCCAAAACCTGCCTGCCATCTCCTACATTCCTCCCATGACTCCGGGAAAGGACTATCATACTGGTATTAATCCCTATCTGCAGATGAGGAGACAGAAGCTAGTTAGTAACAGTTGAGTAACTTGCTCAAGAACAGGGCAAATTGAACCCAATTCTGTCTGACTCTTCACGCTTTGTGCTAAACCCATGAGTTTCATGAGACAGTCATTTTTTTCTTGTTTTGTGTGTGGCCTTCTCAGCCCACGCTGGGGCCGGGGTTGGCATGGCATGTGGTCCCTGTGCTTGCCTAAGTTTGTCTAAACAGGCGCTTTAGACCACTGAGCTATCTCACCAGCCTACAAGACAGCCATTTTTAAATTTAGGAGCAGATAGGCTGTGACCAATGTTGTTGCAGATAACAATATAATTTCTAAACTTCCAAAATTGTCTCTTATTCAAGCATGCACTTATTCAATAAACATTCACTGGGGTCTGCTCTGTTGTAGGCATTGTCTTAAGTGTCGGGGCACAGCGATGAACAAAATCAGTTTTCTTCCCTGTGTCATCATTTGCAATTTGTAATACCAAAAATATTTTTAAAGATACATTACTGTAAAATATGAGAAATAGTAACATCATCCATAGATACCAATTCCAAGCATAGAAATAACATGAAACATAAGAAAAAAGATTGGAAATATAATATTAAACATAAGCAGAAAAACAAAACACAGGAATGAAGGATGTTTTAAAAGCTAAGAATCTCAAAATAAAAGAAAGTCCCTCCCATGAAAGGATATTTAGAACCTTAGACCTGTAAAAGACACAAAAAGGGGCCACAGAGATAGCTCAGCAGTCTAAGCACCTGCCTAGGCAAATGCAAGGACACGGGTCCAATCATTGGTACCACGTGCTGTGCCAGCCTTGCCCCAGGCACTCAGAGCCATCCACCAAAACCAGACTTAGTGGCACATGCCTGTAATCCCAGCCCTGGGGAGGCTGAAAGAGGAGGATCACTACAAGTCCTAGCTGCATAGTAAGACCCTGTACCAAAGACTTAAAAAAATTAAACACACACACACATACAAGACCAGTTTTCCTCCTATGATGATATTGTGTGTTTATTGGTTAGGAAATTAATATTCAACATGCCATAAGTGGCATTCAACAGTCCAACTTGTTTTAGTAGTCTTTGTAGAAAATCGCTTCTCATGTACCAGTATGGCAAAAATAAAAGAAAATTCTAATAAATTGTGTCTTCCCACTTGGAATGATTCCATCCCTCTCCCCAGATCCCTCCTCCTCCCTCTTCCCACTGTCTCCCAGAGAGCCCACAGAGAAAAGCAGGCAAGGAGGCAGGTCAGGGGCTCAGGCAAGGCGGGCCTGAGGGAGAGCTGACCACCCACCTAGTAGCAACTAAGCCTTCATGTGAAACAGGTACTCTGGAGGGACATTTCTGAAGACCAGCGTGACTGAGATGATGCCAGGAGCTCTGTACCTACAATCAG
Source organism: Octodon degus (assembly GCF_000260255.1). Taxonomy (NCBI): domain Eukaryota; kingdom Metazoa; phylum Chordata; class Mammalia; order Rodentia; family Octodontidae; genus Octodon; species Octodon degus. The sequence continues at coordinate 637,236 of NW_004524907.1, forward strand.
TGTCCCAAAGCTATCTCACTGCATTACTTCTTTCTTCAGAAAACCTCTACTGAAATGTGGATATATATGTGAGTGTTACACATATCACCTCACACTTTCCTTATCAGCCACAGCACCTTTGTTATCAGCAGACACCTTGCCTTAAATTATTTGACAACTTTCAGAGTGTGTGTGGGAAAGAAACCCTGCTTGGTGCCTGGTGGAGGAAGGGCAGGGGTGAAGATAAGGGCTTAGGGAATGCAAAGTGAGAGGAGGGAGTTGTTAGAGGAGACTAAAGATTAGGTCTGCGCTCACTTGGCCACTCTTTCTGCTTGGACTGGCTCACAGGAACAGCGGGAGGGCAGGAGGAGGGGGTGTGGGTCTGTCTGGGCTTTGTGTTGTTTATGCAACATTTCTAGTAAGCAGACAGCAAGCTCAAAGAAGAGGATTGTAGGGAAGTTTCTGTGGCCTGAGTGAAGAGGGTAAGTCAGCGACGCTGAACCTGTGCCATGAGTGCCACAGGCTGCCAGTTGTTATCACTGAAAGCTCCGAAGGGTTCGCCATCACTGGTGTAGGTCCTCAAGGGATGACTGTTTCTTAAAAATTACATAAGAGTTGTTTTCCTAATACCCTCATTTGGTCTTGTTTCCTTTCTAATGGTTCATTTAAAAATCCAAACCAGATCATTGTAAGTATCTACTAAGTGTTTAGGGTGTAATAAATTTGACAGGCATGAGATGCTACAGGTATGATTGGTACTGAGTAGTGAATGCTATGTATGGCCAGCCGCGGGGAGAGCTGTCCCATAATCGGACCATTGACACTCTGTGCTGCTCCCTAAAGGACTCCTGCCGACTTCAGGCTCAGTGTAGATGACTCCTGCTCCTGCCACCTCACCGAAGGGGGGTCAGTGACAGCAGAAAGTGCATGCTCCCCCTAGTTCTCACCATCATTCACACCATTTTATTCCTACAAAATTCTTCTGGGTATTTTCCTTTAATATGTTTTTAAATTAAAAAGGCAGTAGGTCATTAAAATTGCCATTTAAAATAGCATTTAATGCTTGAAGTAATTGGACACAAGGTATGGGTAAATGCTAACATGGCAAAATTATAATAACATGATGTTATCCCAATACTGTAGAACTACACATATGTGTGTGTGTGTGTGTGTGTGTATGCATTAAAAAGGAAAATAGAAAATACATTAAAGTATTAGCATAGCTAATATTAACACTAACAATAGTGGTCGCTGGACACTGAGATTAAAAGGAACTTCTATTACCTTTCCTCAGATCTGTTTAATTTGCTCCCAATTTCTTATCATCCTCTGGTCAAGTCGCTATTATCTCGCACTAGACTTCCACAGTAGCCTCCACACTTTTCTCCCTGGAGCTGTTCTTGCTTACTCACTCACCACATAGTAATATATCAAGGTAATCTTCAACCTGGGGAGCATGGAGATAGGACAACAATCGGCTCCTTCCATGGAACCCAATCCTGAAAATGCCCAAGAAGCAAAGTTAAGCCTAGTGAATCCAATACTTAGTGCAAAGCTCTTTGTATGTTGGTTGGTTGGATGGTTGGTTGGTTGGTTGATTAGTTGGTTGATTAGTTGCTTGGTTGGTTGACTGGTTGATGGGAAGTTGAAAGTTAGGGTATACAAAGGTGGGTATAGGAAGGACAGAAGATGACAGCCCTCAGCAAACAAGGACTGGAATCTTTGGGTAGCATGCTGTATAATGAATCATAACATACTTAGTAGTTTAAACAACATCTATTGAGTCCTAGCCCAGGTCCGGTGAGTGTGCGGAGAGTTTCCTGCTACCCTGTGCCGGCGGGACCAGTCCCAGCCCAGGCGCAGCGTGGGCTGGACCCTCTCCCATCCCCTCGGGCAGCCCCACACCACTCTGCCCTACGTCCCCACCCCTCCCGACGAGTAGGAATTGCTGCCGATTTCCGGGAACCCCCAGACCCAGTCC
>NW_004524907.1:648265-659078 GCF_000260255.1 Octodon degus
TTTGTTGAAACTGTACTTCCGATTTGATTTGAAACTGTCTCATTGCTGTTTATCAATAAAACTTTGAAAAAAAATAAAATAAAATCCTTTTGCATGCAATTCCAATATATCCTGATTTAGGTTTAAAATATTTCATGTATTTCAGGTATAGCTGAATTCTATTTATCCTCTGACCTGAATGTCAGAGCATGTGACTGACATCAAGGGACAAGGAAAAGACATAAGACTTCTTTCCTAACCTCAGCCATTTCATCACTTTATCTTCTATAAGAAACTTCTGCTGCTTTTCCAGGCATTTAATCAGTTTTATTTTTAACTGTATTTCCATATGCCAACAAGTGTGTACTTTTGTGGGTGTATCTATGAGAGATGGCTCTCTGTCTTGAATCAAATTCAGTTATCCCACACCAACTAATTCATCCATCCCAAACTCAACTCCAGATTACAGCCTCTTGAAAGATGAAATCTGTGGGCTGGGGAGATAGGTCAGCAGTCTAAGCACCTGCCTGGCAAGAGCAAGGACCTGGGTTCAATCCCTGGTACCACATGCCATGCTGGCCACTGAAACCAAGTGTAGTGGTACATCCCTGTAATCCCAGAACTGGGGAGGCTGAGACAGGGGGATCACTATGAGTCTGAGCTGCTTAGTGAGACCCTGTACCAAATAAATAAAAGGCTTTTTTAAAAATTAAAGATAAAATCTATACCTTATACTTTAGAAAATCTGAACACTTTAGTAAAGATTAACACATATTAAGTTCTCAATAAATATTAACAGAATAGAAGTCACTGCCCTCTATTACAGACAACAATTCCTAAACTTGAATCACAATTTAACTAAGTTTTCTTGAGTAACTTTTCCCTCAGAATTTTTCATTTCTTAATCTTGAAAATGAACATGAGAATACTTCACAGTGAAGTATTTCAGCATGAAATGCTAGCATTGGCTTTACTATGGTCATGAGAAGTGTTTCTTTAAATGGAAATACAATAATAAGATATTCTGTCTCCAGTGTTCCCAAGTTCCTGTACAGGGCTCAGATATCAGTGGATCCTGGTCCCCAGAAGTCCACAGTCCTGCAAACTGTCCCAGCCCCTGACTAATCCTTGGAGTCACAGCTGAGCAGCTGTTCTGGTTTAAGTCAACCATTCAAGGGTATTTGAGATGTCTGAGGTTTCTTTTCCCTGCCACCGCCTATGACAGCGTTCCATCTGCACAGAATATGAGCTCTTAGACCTTACAATTTGTTTGCAGTTCAACAAATGTTCATGTACCATTTCAGGAACTGTGTGCTAGGGCCAAGGGAGACCAAAAAGTTGACCAAGACATAAAAGTCTTCCCTCCAAGAGCTCAGTCAGCTGAGAGTTGAGCAGCTGACAAACTTGTCTCCCACAGAACAGAATATGCTAATAGCCAATAAAGAACTAAGCCCTTGGGCAGCAATGGGATTCCCCAGGACTCTAGACTGGGAGATCAGCTCTAAATCTGGTCCAAAGAGGTTTTGCAAGAATAGTGGCATTTGAGTTTTACTCATAATAACTCTTAGTTAAGGACTAGAGAGATCATTCAGATTGAAGGAAAACCCTAAATACAAGCATAGGGCAGAAAGAATGGGAAGCTTTCAAATGATGGAAGGCGCATGATTAGGGCCAGAACCTAGGATTTGAACAGTAGAGTGCCACTGAAGAAGCCTGGTATAGTACCAGCTTCTCAAATGGTCCCCTAAGCCTTCCTCCTAATAGTCACCATGTCCTTACACCATCCATCCCCCCAGGCAAAGGGTTATAGAAGACTATGCTCATGCCCCACCCTCACCCTGTCATTCCTTCTCTCTTCTTGTTCTCCTTCTATTTCATTCATTTGGATAAAGCCAGCTCCCTTGCTATTCCCTATGGAAGAAGCTAACTGGCAAGGACTTGATGCAAATCTCCAGGTGACAGCCGCTGAGGCCCTCTGTCCAGAAGCCCACAAGGACCTATATTCTGCTGATAACCACCAGGTGATCTGGGAAGCAGATCCCACCCCAGTCAAGCATTACATAGTTATGGCCCTAGCTGACACCTCAATTGCAGTCTCGTGAAAGACCTTGGAGTCTGGACGACGTCATTAAGCCATATCAGTTCCTAACCCACAAAAACTGTTAAATAGTAAATGTGTACTGGTTTAAAGCATGAAGTTTTGGTGATTTGCTATGCAGCAGTAGGTAATTAATATACTCAAAAAGGATTGGGACAAGGTTTGGAAAATGTTCATTACCAGACTGATGTATCCGATCTGTGACTGTTCTCCCCTGGATGAGTCTGATGGGGAATTGTGGGACATTAAAGGCTGTGAGCAATCACACACCCCATGTGATTTTCTTAAAGATCAAACTGGCATTCAAGGGCCTTCACTTCCTTGGCCTCAGAGTCTGAACCCATAGTCAGGACCCTATTGTATAATCACACTTCTCCAAATGGGTTTTCTTCTAAAGCCAGGGCCCACTGTCCTGCAGCAAACTAAGAAATGAGGCAAACACAGTTGGATGGATCTCATGAAAGAAAATGTGAGCAATAGTGACAGTGGAGAGAAGACCAGAAAGTGGCCTTTGGCTGTAGATGAAAGTGGGGTAAAGGACAGGAAGGACATCAAACATGGCTCTAAAGAATAAGGACTACTAAGCTGGAAATACACAAACACGTTTGTAGAGATGAAGATCACGGAATGGAAAGCAGGTGTGGGGAGCAAAAAGCCTGAGTTCAGTTTGAGACCTGTTGAGTTTAGAGTACCAGTGAAGAGTACAGGTGAATCTGATACTCAAGATTGGAGTTGCATCCAGAAGTTTGGATGTCACCTATATAAAGACAGAATCTGCACCTCAAAAGGCCAGGACTACAAGCCAGCAACAATGTTAATGCACAGAACAGGAAGATGAGGCTGCGGTTTGAGGTGCACAGTCCCACACTTTCGACTTGAAATCACAGAAGCCCAACTTGGGAAATAACTGGTTGTTAACAGAAATGCCAAGGAACGTAGGATCTTCGTGGAAGGACATTGCCCAAGTTTTTAATAGGACTCTGGAAAATGTGTACATGTTTTCTTTCATGAATGTACCAAATAGTTGCCTAAAGAATGCTGTAAGCCTTCAGGACTCACTCCAGAGGGAAATTCATATCCATATGGTAAAAAAAGATGTTATGTCATAGAAACATAAAGAAGAAGGGTGATTGACAGGACTCAGGAGGAGAGAAATTTTTTTTTTGATACCAAGGACTGAACTCAGGACCTTGTACTTGCTAGGCAGGTGCTTATGCCACTGAGCCATCTCCCCAGCCCATCAATGTATATACAGTTTCTTTTTTTTTTTTTTTGCGGAACCGGGGATTGAACTCAGATCCTTGCATTTGCCAGTCAAGCGCTTATCCTACTGAGCCATCTCCCCGGCCCCAATGTATATACAGTTTCTATTTTATAAAATGAAATCTTACATAAATTGCTTGTACAACAAGGTGAATATACTTAATACTAAACACATACAAATATCACATAACTTTTGTTATATGTATTTATCACAATTTTTAAAAAAGAGACTGTTTTAGCATTCTTAGCATCTCATCAACAAACTTCTGATATTATCAAAGATAATAATTAAAATAGGGCCGGCCACCTAGCTCAGCGATTAAAGCACCTACTTAGCCAGATGCAGGGACCAGGATTCAATTCCCGGGGTGAGACAGCGATTGAGACTGGGCGTGGTGGCACACACCTATAATTCCAGCACTTGGGAGGCTGAAAACAGGAGGATTACTATAAGCCCAATCTGTGTAATGAGACCCTGTAGACCCCATACTAAATACATTAATAATAATAGTTATAATTTATTGACAGTATACTTCCTATATCCTATGTAGTTATAAATTAATCCTCATGAAAGTCCAATGACCTAGCCTATTGTCAGCTTCAGAGAGTCTAAGAAATGTACTCAAAATACATGGCTGATGAAAGGCAGAGCCAGTATTTGGACCACAGTCTCCAGTTCTAATGTGATAGTGTCTACACTACACTGCCACTGGCTCAAATATAAAGAAAATAAGTTTGCAGTGTAGAAGACAACATCAGGTGGGAGGAATGGGACTAGAAGAATCTAATCACAATTTAATCTAAGAAATTGTACCTTATTGTTCTTTATAACTTCCACAAATTTCAAAATAATGCAGTCAATGCACATTCAGGACTTCAAGTAATGGTTAAATAAATAAATGAATAATGAGTAATCACTACTAAAAATAAAAGACACATTCTTTCCTAAAAGTAAACTTATAACAAATTTAAAAGATCCTTGGGACTTCTGCTTTCTTGTTCGACACATAAAGAACTTAGAAGTCACCACTCCATCCTCACAACAAGAAAAAAAGTTGGAACAAGCTGAAAATCTCAACTCCTCATAGGTCTAGCAAAGAACAGAGGAATAACTGCTACCCTAAAAACTAGAGAAACAAATAGACAGAGAAAATCATAGTTTATTGTGTTAAAGGTCCACAGCAAGAGCAAAGGCCTATTGGAACGCTCCAACTGTAACAGATGAAAGTGAAAGTTTAGTGTAGATTAAACACTAGCATAAGAGTTAAAAACATTAGGAAGAAGCCTTAGGAGTTCTCCAACAGTTTTTTGAGTTTTACCTCCTGAAATCCTCACTAGATTCTCACTGTGAAAATTAAAGAAAAATCCCTTCTTTCTTCCAGAAAAGAGATGAGATTATACAGAAACAAGAAAACTTTAGTGCCCAATGGATTGACTGATGAATTCTACAAGAACTTCAGGAAAGTTCTAACTCCAGTATTCCTCAGACTTTTTAATGGAGTTGAAAAGAAAAATACTCCCAAAATCATTGCTGGAAGCTAGTGTTATCCTGATTCCAAAACCAGACAAGGATCTAACCAAAAAAGAGAACTATAAGCCAATCTTTTCAATGAGCAAAGATGAAAAAATTCTCAACAAGATGCTCACAAACAATGCAACAAGTCATCAAAAAGATCAGACATCACGACCAAGCAGGCTTCATCCCAGGGATGTAAGGACAATTCATCAATCAACAGAAGTAATATATAACACAAATAGAAGCCAGGACAAAAATCACATGGAGAGGCTAACAGATACAGGAAAGCCTTTGACAAAATCTAACACCTATTCATGATTTTAAAATGTGAAGAAAATAGGTATAGAACGTTCTTATCTTAATTTGACAAAAGCCATTATGATGACCCTCCTATCAAATTTGTATTAATTACACAAAAACTGACAGCTGTTAGGCCAGCCAGATAGCTCAGCAGACTAAAGTGCCTGCTTAGACAGGTGCAGGGACCAGGGGTTCGATCCCTGGCGTGCCGTTCCAGCCCCACCTGCAGAGCACACTGAGACTGCAATTGAGACTGGGCGTGATGGCGCGCACCTATAATCCCAGCACTTTGAAGGCTGAAAACAGGAGAATCACTATGAGTCCAATCTCTGTAGTGAGACCCTGTAGACCCTGTACTAAATACATTTTAAAAAACCAAACCTGACAGCTGTCCTAAAATCAGGAACAATACAAGAATTCCACTATTACCACCTCTATTTGATATAGCACTTGAAACATTAGCCAGAATAATCAGACACAAGAAAGAAGCAATAAGCTTATATATAGAAAAGGAAGAAGTCAAATTATCATTATTCACTGAGGACATGATTCTCTATATAGAAGATCCAATGAATTCCACAAAGGACTCTTAAAATCGATAACCAAATTCAGTAATGTAGCAGGGATATAAAATCAATACACAAAAATCAATAGTGGGCCACTGTAGTCTCTCTTGCCCAGTGTACACCCTAGTGCTGTAAGTGGCACTTCTTTTCCTACTTTTCTTGGTCCAAACTCACTCTACAGAGCCTGTTTCTTTTCCTGCCTTTAATAAACTTCGCTACTGTTAAAAAAAATCCAGGTTCTTTACACCAAAAATGAGGCCCCCAAAAATAGATTAGGAAAATAATACTATTCATAATATCATCAGAAAAGGTAAGTACTTAGAAATTAACCTAACCATGAAAGTGAAAGACTTTTGCAATGACAACTACAGTACTCAAAAAAAAAAAAAAAAAAAAAAAAGAGTTAGCCAGGACATCAGAATATGTAAAGATATCTCCTAATCCTGGATGAGTAGATCAAATATTATTAAAATGGCCATATTTCCAAAACTTATATACAAGTTTAATGCAACTTCAATTAAAATACCAATACCATTCCTCACAGAAGTGGAGAAAACAAGACTAAAATTCATGTGGAGCCAGAACTGACCTGGAATAGCTAGAGCTGTTACATGGAATATTGTTTCCATCCTTTTATTTTTAGTCCATGAATATCATTTCGGATTAAATTTCTTTCTTGTGTAGTAATCAGTTGGGGTATTTTTATCCATTCTGTATCTTTTGATGAGGCAACTGAGACTATTAATATTGAGAGTTATAACTGAGAGGTATTGATTAATTCTTATCATTGTTGATTGATGTAGGGAATCAATCCCCTACATCTTGGTTTTGGTTTCCTTTTTTCCCCTTGTGCTTACCTACACCCCCTGGCTAGTATATTCATTCTATCAGAACTTTTGCATTGTTGACTGTACTGTGATAATCTAAGATATTCTTGAGATTTTTTTTTGAGTGCTGTTTTGGTGGCCATGAATTTTTAAGGTGCTCTTTATTATGGAAATATCTTATTTCTCCAGCAATTTGGAAAAACAGTTTTGCAGAATATAGCAGTCTGGTTTGAAAGGTATTTTTTGGTGGGAGAGAGGACTTGAAACACTTCAAGCTTTCTTGATCTTTAAGGTTTGTATTGATAAGTCTGCTGATTTCTTGGGGGGGGGGGTCTTTTTCAGACAGGATCTTACTATGCAGTTCAGGCTGGCCCTGAGCTAACTTTGTAGCCCAGGCTTGTCTCAAACTCACAATGATCCTCCTGCCTCAGCCTCCCAAGTGCTGGCATTACAGGTATGTACCACCACCCCTTACCTCCCTCCAGCTAGCCTTGAGCTACCTTTTTAATCAGCATCTTCTATAAACTCACTAATCATTTTGCTTGTTAAGTCTATTTCCTATGTAGTTAGACCACTCCTCTTCTGTCATGTCAAATAACCCAGCTATGCGTTGTTTTTTTTTTTTTAAAAATTTCTTCTCCATCAATCCCCTACCAATCAGTTGGGAGTTTAGGAAGATATTTTGCTGCCATGTCTTCTCATGTTTCTAGTGTGTGCATGTGTATGTGTCATGCATGTTTAGTTTTGGGGGTTAAGTATATTGGAAAGATTTTGTTGCTAGTATGGAAATCTCTTTAGTTAGTGTCTGCTGTTCAGTGATGCAATTCTAGGGTGCCTAACTATAAATTTTTGCCTCTGTTCCAAGGTCCAACCCCCTTCTTAGGGTTTGGGAGATAGCTCAGCGGCATAAGCTCCTGCCTGGCAACCCCCTTCATTAATTTGGGAGAGGAGTAGGCAGCATAATTCACCCTACGCCTAATTCTTTCACAGTGGACCGCAGTATTGTTAATGACACAAAAACAATCCAGATGTTGGAATGCAGAAAAAACCAATTGGCAGCAACAACTATGTTACCTGGTAATAGCTACAAAATCAGCAGCAATATACACAGAAAACTGGATATTAACATCCCATAAGAACCAATAATTAACTACCCTTAACCATAGAAAAGACTTCTATAATTATAATATAAATACAAAGACAAACCAAATAATGACATACAATAAATATCTACTCAATGCAACAGCTAGGTTTGAACTAACACTAGAAAAAAATTCAATGGTAATAGCATACTATTAACTATCTAAAGATTCATAAAGCTTAATAGTCATACTAGTAAGGACAGATGACAGTGAAGAATGGGAGATGGAAAAGTAAAATTTAAAAGATGAGAAGAAGAGACATAAAGGATTCTATTAAGGAGTAAACTAACAGAAAAGTTAAGCATATAGACAGTAAAATAAGGAAAAATAAGAAAAAAAATTAGAGATTCCAGTCAACGCCCAGGCCTGGTGTGTGTGAGAGCATTCTCCAGCCTGCCAAATGCTCACTACAGCCAGCACCCAGGCCAGACATGTGTGTGGAACTTCCTTCATCAGACAGGTATGGTGTGGAACCCTGAAGCAGAACTCCCTGCACAGAGGCTAGAGGTCAGAACCACTCAGCTAATCCAGGAGCAGAACATGTTACCAGAGTGGCACAGAGGGTCCACCTCCAAGTGCTGCAGCAGGAAGAAATGAAGCACAGCAACCAGACCCAAGCAACACCCACCTGGACCAGTTTGAACTTGGTAGATCTGGACCTGGTGCTAAGGTAATAACTGCACCATGGCTCTACACCAAAGGTCAGATGACGGTGCCATACAAAATGACAAAGAGAAGGAACAAAATGCATTCTCAGGCCCCAAGCTCACACAGAGCAAATGCTGGAGACATGAGCATAGAAGAAATTGGAAAGCACATACCTGACATCTCTGAAATAATAGTGTCTGAAGTAAAGAAACAACTGCAGAAAGGTACAGGGGAAATTAGATCAGAAATAATTTCTAAAGTAAAAAAACAAATGATAACTATATTGGAAGAATTACTAAGTGCTTCTAAAGAAGACACTGATAAAAAAGAGAGGAGAATAGAAAATGATAGAATCCTTGAATGAGCAATATAGGAAAGACATAGAAGACATGAAGCAGACTCAAAGAGATATGCAGGAAATTAAAACCTCAACCACATGCTGGCAAAACTCTTTGAATGAAAATGAAAACAGATGTCCAGACCTTGATGACAGCACTGCAGTCGAGAAAAGGTAAGAAAAGATCTCTTAAAAACAACTAAGATGCAGGAAAATATAATTCAACATCTGCAAGATGATGCAAAGATGAACAACATAAGGCTACTAGGTACCAATGAGAAAGAAGGAGTCAATACAATGGTATAAAAAGAATATGGGCAGAATAGCAGAAAACTTCCCAAATATGGAGAAAAAATCTGATATTCATGTAACCAAAGCATATAGAATTCCAAATAACATCAACCCAATTAAAACCACATCCAGACATATAATAATCAAGATCCCAGAAATTCAACACAGAAACAGTATACTAAAATCCACTAGAGAAAAGAAACAGACCACATTTAAAGGAAAACCCATAGAATAATGGCAGATTTCTCTTCACAAACCATCAGGTCAAGAAGAGCATGGAGCAAAGTACTACAAGTCTTGCAAGAAAAAAACAAAAACAACAACAATTAAAAAAACAAATTCCAACCAAGACCGCTATACCCTGCTAAACTCTCTTTTAATTTTAATAGAGAAGTGAAATACTTCCATGACAAAGAACAACTAAAGAATTTCATGCTGACAAAGTCAACCCTACACAGAGGACTGAAAGATATTCTAGAGAGGGATCAAAGTAACCACAAATCCATGAATGAGAATAGTAAGAACCCACCAAATAGGGCAAAAAATTAAACACACGAGAAAAAGAGGTAAATAACATGTCAAACATAAGTCAGTACATCTTAACCATCAATGTAAATGGACTCAATTCACCAATTAAAGGAAATAGACTGGAAGAGTGGATCAAGAAGCAAAATCCAACGATATGCTGTACAAGATTTCACCTATCGATTGGTTTATCTTCATAGTTTGGTCCAGCTGGTAATTTCAATAGTTCTATGATTTGTGCCTCAGGAACACAATGGTTTTCATGAATCATAAATAATGCTTTGTCTTGGTTTTATGGCTTATTGACTTAAAAATAAATTTTCAGGACCCAGAGCGCAGGCCCAGCAAGTGAGCGAGACTACTCAGGGCCCAGGGATCCTGAATAGACCCAGAGCCCAGGCCTGGCATGTGAGTGAGACCACCCGGGGCCCACGGATCCTCATTCAACCCAGTGTGCAGGCCCAGCACAGAACCCTTCAGCAGAACTCCCTGCAAAGAGGCTAGAGGGAAGACCCACCCAGCTGATTCAGGAGCAGAACATCTTGCCAGAGTGACACAAAGGGTTCAACTCTAACGCCTGCAGCAGAACGAAGTGGAGCACAGCAGCCAGATCCAAACAACACCCACCTGGAGGAATCTGAACTTCGTAGATCAGGACCTGGTGCTAAGGTAATAACTCTATCTAAGCTCTACACCAAAGGTCAGAAGACAGTGGCATACAAAATGACAAAGAGAAGGAATAAAATGCAGTCTCAGGCCCTGAGTCCACCCAGTACAATTGCAGAAAACACTAGCACTGAAGAAACTGGAAATCACACACCAGATATCTTTGAAATAATAGCGTCGACAGTAAAGAAACAACTGCAGAAAGGTATAGAAGAAATCAGATCAGAAATAATTTCTGAACTAAAAAATGTAGTGATAACTATAATCAAAGAAGTACTAAGTGCTTCTAAAGAATACACTAATAAAAAAAGAGCAGAATATAAAAATGATGGAACGCCTGAATAAACAATTTAGAAAGAAATAGAATGTATGAAACAGGTTCAAAGTGATATACAGGAAATTAAAACTTCAATCACAAGCTGGCAAAACCGTTTCAGTGAATGAAAATAGACTTTCTGACCTGAAAGACACCATTGCAGCTAGTGAAAAAGTAATAAAAGATCTCTTTAAAACAACAAGGATGCAGGAAAAAATAATTCAATACCTGCAAGACGATGTAAAGATGAACAATGTGAGACTAATAGGCATCAATGAGAAGGAAGGAGTCAATACAAATGATATAAAAAGAATATGGGCAGAAATAATAGCAGAAAAC
>NW_004524907.1:661561-662111 GCF_000260255.1 Octodon degus
TAAAAAATAAAATAAAATAAAAAGAAATAAATTTTTCTGCAAGATTAGAATTTAGTGTAGAAGCTGCCAAATTCCTTATCAATTTTAATGTGGGGAAATTAGAGAAATCATATACTAAAAAAAGCAAAGGTATTCTATATTTACATCTTAGTTTTGGAATACATCTATAAAATAAACATGTGTGTATACTGTTCTCAAATTATGGAATTATTTCAAAGGAAAAAGTCATTTAAATCACATTTCCATTGTTAAATGATAAATTCTCTTCTAATTCTAGAGAAGTATGTAAGAAAACTAAGAAATCTTATTGGTAAATATCACTTGTGTTATGTTCTAGATAGTTCTTTTTTTAATAGATTACAAATTGAAAATAAATTATTTACAAACATAAATGATTATAACAATAAAAACTGTCCAAAATAAAAATGAAGAAAGAATTTACAGATCAGTCATAATAGTCCACTGTGTCAAAACCAAGAAATTTGTATTCGTATAATTAGAATTCTCAAAGTAGAAAGGAATAGGCAATAAATATTTAAAGATTTAAAAT
>NW_004524907.1:662911-672007 GCF_000260255.1 Octodon degus
TCCATTTTGTTTTTAATTCAATGAGACTTTTCAATATGTGACATGCATGACAATCTTTACTGCTCTTTATGTTGTCAAATGTATGAAAGTTAAGGACATACTATATTTTTATTTTATATAAAAAATTAAAATAAAATTTTTAAAAAATAAAATAAATGTTAAAGAATAGTACATATGCCTAATAAATGATTCATGTATGATATATTTTAAAGAATCCTATAAATCAATGTTACATTATATATGTTTGAATTGAAAATTGAATATAGATGTACGTGAATATGTATTTGCAGATTTAAAAAATTAATAAATTTGCAAATAATTTAAAAAATGAAATTAATCACATAAAAAAGGAAAAAAATTATTAAAAAAAGAACCCCAAGCCCCAATGAACCAATGCAGAAGGAAAAAAAAAATCCAAAATCATTCCTCTGTGTTTTTGAATGAGTCTTACTTTCCAGGGTCTGCAGTGTTGGAGTCCAACGATATGAGGAACGGACAGTGAGTCACCGTGCATTTCTGGCTAAATCTTGGATACGACCTACTCTGTTTCCACACTCTTGCTTCTGTGTGTGAATACTAGGTCAGCCCTGCCTCCCCCCGGGCACAGGGGTCCATGGCGTGCAGCCCAAGGCTGCAGTACCTCCAGCAGCTCCCACCTTCTCTCCAGGTGCCCACCTAGTTCAATAGACTTCGGGCTTGCCCAGCACCCCAGAGGCCATCCTGGCTGTAAGCCTTGTGCCGTGACAACTGTTCAGGCTGAGGTGTGCTCTTGTTCACAGTGGAAGACGGGAAAAGCAAACAAACCCCTGATCTCTGTGCCTGATGGAGGCAGGGTGGGAGGCTTAAATAGACCACTTAATGCCAGCACTTTCAGACCCCTGTGAAAGCCCCACACATGGGCCTGGCTTCTCTCCATAGACGGCAGGGCCCCCTGTCCTTAGTGGCTGAGCTTGAACTTCTCATGGGGTCTTTGTCCAGCTCACTCCCATGCCTGTGTCTCATCCAGCCCCATGGCAAGGTGACACCCAAAATTCTGGAGCATAGCTGCTCCACAGCTGCTCTGTGGCTGAGTCCCAATTAACTTCTTCCAGAGATGACTTCTGATTAAATCTTCTCAGATATGACAGGTGCTGTACTGGCCTTCCTCCCCAACTCCAGGCTGCCTTGTGGAAAGAGACACTTGGTGAGTGAAATACCACACTGTTTGTGCAATTAATTACAGTTGTGGCTCTCTCCAGGTTAGGGCTGCTGGCCTGGTTTGCTATCTTCTTGGAGCACCAGCCCTCTCCCAGCTAACTCTGTGCCTTGGAGGTAGGCACACCCCTCTCTGGGAACTGGGTAAGCCTGCAGACTGCCTCATTCTTTTCTCTACACTGCGCTCCACCTCCTCAGCTTCTCCACAGTTTCTAGTTTTCCCATCAGCTCTCTCCCAAGTCCTGGAGATTCACCTTTTCTCCTTCTGTTCACTAAATTGTCATCTCCAGATGCCTCAATTCCAGCTCCCAGAGAAGCCACATTTCACTATCCATCTCTACTCTTTTCAAAAAGTCTTGAAATAAATCCCAAAACAAAAGGGGAGACCAAAGTAAGGACACTGCTTCCAGTGGTATCCTCCGATACCACAGCTAAAGCAAGTACTAACCATAGCCCTGACTGTTGACCAGAAAAACATAAATCCTCACATTAAAAGTCATGGTATCTGATTTTCTTTTATCTGGACACATCATATGCAATTTTCAACAACAAACTTTACCCAACATACTAAAATATAAAAACAAACAACCCACAATCTGAACAGACAAAAGAACAGCAGAACAAGACTGAGATATGGCAGAGATGTAAAGAAAGGCCTCTAGGGGAGTCTATTTAATTCCATTCCTTGGGAGGAAGGTGATTTATTTTTTCCAGATTCTGTGCTCTTGGATAACCTTCTCGAAAGCTGGATCTGGGGCTGGGGAGATAGATCAGTAGAATAAGCACTTGCCTGGCAAGCGCAAGGGTCTGAGTTCAATCCCCAGTTCTGCCAAAAAAAAAAAAAAGAAAGAAAGAATGCTGGACCTGCTAATTCTTCCACCTAAAGTCTGTCACCTCCATGCTCTTTTAAAATTTATCAGCACATGTTTACAGTGCATATTGTTTACATTCCTTATGTGGAGTTCGTACATGCAGATAACACATCATAATTCCTTTTTTTTTTCCAAACCAAATTGCTGGACAGTTTCAATAATTAACACATTGCATACATTCTTCTTAGTGGTTAATTGCTGTACAAGATGTGGACGTGATATCCTATTTACAAACATTATTACAATAAATCCCTCTATTCATTAAGAGAATGTAACTATATATCTATCCTAACCACTTTGAATACACAGATACAAAATGGATATTCATCTGTATACCCTTTTTTTGTTTAGTTCTGTTATTTGAATATTATAGGTGTGTTAACTCAGCAAAATATTCTAAAAGACTCCAGTAGTCCATTATAGCATTGGGTCTTCCGCTTGACTGGCAATATCAGAAATTGTTGACCTGAATCCCCTACAGCTCAACATAACACCATGGCTTTACTTCTTGTACTTCATTTTAATACTTTTCTTCTGGATGGTTAAGACCAAGGTAAAGCAGGACCTATGCAACAAGAGTTGTAGCTTTTGGGTCTGATAAGGTCAGTGAAATCCCCTCAGGATTTATCCTGTTACCCTGTACCTCAGATTGTAGATCCTTTGTCAGTGTCAGCCATGTGGATGAGTCACAGCCATTGCTTGGCCAATGTGCTCTCTGTGAAAGTCTGAGAGAATGTTTTCTCTCCATGTGACTCTCCTTAGACACACTCTACATCATCAATCACATTCCACCCCTGCTCTCTTCTTAATCTGGGCTCTTGTATCTCTCAGATTATGTTTTCTAAACTCCTGCCACCTCCTCTGCCCACCTTACACATTGCTCTGGACTGATTATTCTTCATCATCAATTAGCACTGACAGCCCCACCCATAGGTAGGACTCTACTGCTTAAGAATTAAGTCCAGGCCAGGGAGATAGCTCAGCAGTCTAAGCACCAGCCTGGCAAGTACAGGGTCCTGAATTTGATCCCTGTTACAAAAAAAAAAAAAAAAAAAAAAAAAAGAATCAAGTCCTAACTCCTAAACCTGGTTCCCTAGAGGGGACCCCTCTTCTAGTGCATCCCCTCCCCTGCTTCTTGGCTCCCACTTGCATGCAATAGGTCTTATTATCCTACTTTATCATATAAGCACACTAAGGCCTAAAGAGGTTATACAGCTTATCTAAAACCATACACGTGGGGGTGGGGTAGGCGGGTTAGCTCAGTTGTTTAAGCACCTGCTTATGCAAATGCAGTCAGGCACATGATACCACGGTCCAATCGATCCCCAACTCCACAAGCCTTGCCAGACCCGCCCTTGAGGCAGCCTGAGCCAGCCGCCCACCCCCCCAAAAAAACCTTCTAAAACCATACATGCCAAGAAGCAGTAGAGGTTAGAAATCAAATTTAGGTTTGTGCAATGCCAGGGCCTTCATTCTCTTTTCAATTATATGTGTTCTCATTCTTTTCATTATTATTTACCCAACAAAGAGTTATGGTGCCTCTATTACATGTCATACATTATAGTATGTGTTAGAATTAAAAATGAACTAGATGCAAACCCAGGCCTCAAAGGACTTTGAGATGTGCTTTTTTAAGTTGCCGTTTCTCTTTTTATTTATTGTCTATATTTCCTTGCTGGTGCAGGTTGACCATGCCTACATGAATATCATAAATCAACAGCACTTCTGGTACTAAGCATTTCAGATAAGGGAAAAATAACCTGTGCAACCTAACTATATCTGAACATGGTGAAAGATCTTTCCCTCCAGGCTAGAAGTCCTTGAAATCAAGAAGGAAAGGTCTTTCATAAGCACTGCTATAGTTTTTTAGTGTTTAGCATAATGCCTGGTGCATAATAGTCTGGGAAAACATACGCTGTTTCTCCACATTCTCACAAAAGACTTCTGACACAAGACGTGCAAATTTTTTTCCACACCCAGCAATTCTTTAACTTTCCAAACACTAGCAGGCTGTCCTATAATGACTTCAATTATGACACTATTTAAAGTTATCGTAAGATCCCACACATTGAGGAATAAATCCCACAAGATCCTACCCATTTCTGATGCCAGTAATAAATTTGGGCCCCCAGTACTTCTGTCCAATCAGCAATAAATTGTGAGCTTCCAAAACCTCCTCTTTGGGTTTGATAATTTGCTAAAATGGCTCAGAGAACTTAGAAAAATACTTCACTGTGTTTGTCAGTGTAGTATGAAGAGCACAAGTTAGGAACAGCCAGATGGAAGAGATACACAGAGCAAAGTGTGCTGTTGGAGGAGAAGACGCATGCAAAGCCTCCGTGCCATCTCTAGGGACATCCTCCCAGCACTTCTAGATATTTCCAGCAACCCAGAAACTCACTGGGTCCTGTTATCCTAGAGTCTTATGGCGCTTAGCCCTCAGCATCCCAAGTGTGCCCTTCCCACCACCCACTTCCTAGAAATCGGTGGGGTGGACTTAATGTACTACTGTTTGCTAGGCTGGTGAAAGTTAGACACTAGCACACTCGAGGGATGAATGGGGAGTTGGGGAGTTAGGGATTCGCACATAATGCCAATTGAGTAAAGAAACAAATACATCAATGTATAATTATTTATTGTCATTCGTTAGGCCTCAAAACTGAAGTGATCCAATAGAGCACAATGACATTGGACACAATGTGCTGATCCCTGGCCATTTAGTTCCACAGCAAGACATACAGCATTCCTGGATGCCACAGCCAACAGCCAAGGATAGCAGAAAAGAAGTGTTCTTCAAAGTCTGTCCCATCTTACTTGGGCTGGGCCTGGTTTATATTAAGAATTTAGCTTTGTAAGTTACTTACATGATTAAAGCCCCTGAGGAAACACTGACCAACTAAAAAGGACAGAAAGATGTCATACAATTCCAGAGTAACTTCTAAGTAAAATCTTGATTGATACTCATCATAATTATCCTAGTTCCCTGAATCACAAGAGTAATTTTCTTTTTATTTATTTATTTAGGACACGGTCTACAGGGTCTACAGCGTCTCACTACATAGATCAGACCTCATAGTGGATCCTCCTGTTTTCAGCCTCCCAGAGTGCTGGGATTACAGATGCACACCACCACGCCCAGTCTCAATCACCATCTCAGCATGCCCCAGGGGCGGGGCCAACATGGCATGCTGAGGATCAAACCCTGGCCACTACACTCTGCCTAAGCAGGCGCTTTAGTCCACTGAGCTATCAGGCTGGCCCTTAAGAGTAACTTTCATGTGCATAAAAAAGTATCAAGGGGCTGGGAATATAGCTCAGTGGCATAAGCACTTGCCCGGCAAGTGTAAGGTCCTGAGTTCAATTTCTGATATAAAAAAATAGGTAGTCAAACTTTCATTCCAGGCAAGTGCCTTCATGACACTGCCTGCCTTCTTGCTTGAAGGAGTAACTCTTTACTTATCTATTGTACAATAAGTGCTGCTAATACTTCTGCATAGCCACCCACATGTCTTGATCAATTTATTTTGTCAAGAGCACCAAGATCTGAGGACCAAGCACATGGACGGCCCGCTCACAACTGCATTAGGACCCCACTCCTTGTAACACTAATCACTTGGTCTTTCAGGTAAGCAGCCCATCCTGAGACTCTATAGGAGCCTCACCCCAACTCATCTCTGTAGTATAGTGTCAGATATGATTGCGAGGGGCTCATTGTAAGCAGTAGACAACTTTTTTTTCTGGCAGTCCCAAGGATTTTTAAGAGCTAAGTGCTAAGAACCAAGGACAAAGCAAAATGTACTTTTTATTATGCCACAAGTATAGCCTCAAAAAATACTTGAGACGAATAAACGGGAGAATGAATGAAATGCATTAAAGAGGGTGAGAATGTGGAGACGGGAGGAAAAAGAATGAAAGAGCTGAAGTTCTCCATTTCAACATTTCAGTATTCCCAAAGGGAATAGTGCTTAAATGTAGCACTTTGGGAAAAAGAAGGAATTTATTACTGTCAAAGCTTAGCTGCTATACAGGAGGTAACTGTTCCCACGTTGGATATATGGCCCATGGGGTTGATTGATAGACCTTGGGCAGTGCCCCCACTCCCACACCAGGAAAAGAGGACTTGGAGTTCAGGCTTCCCAAGTTCAATGGCCTTTTCTTTTTTGCCTTAAAAAAATTTCTGAGGCACAAGATATTTCCGTCCTCCATTGGCATCTCTGCGCTGTGCCCAGAGAAACAATCATATCACACTCAGGAAGGCAAGCGCCTGCAGTGGTAGGGAAACAGGAACTGTGCCCACAGATGTGCTCCCGGGGGAGACAGCCAGGGGCTGGGAACAAGTGCCCCATGGAAAGGAAAGCCAGACTCGCTAGAGGCTCCAGGCTAAGGGGCTGGCCCTTCCCAGCACTCAGCACACCCACCCCTCAGCCCCAAACCCAGGAGCAGCACATTATTCTTACACACACACACACACACACACACACACACACACACACACTGCTTTGCAAAACCTGACCAGGCTGCTTTCCACTAAAAGGAAAATTCCAGCTCCTTAGCACAGAGCCAGCTCCTCACCAGAAAAGTAGCCATTTCCCTCTTGAATTCATCTCACAAACCAGCTCAAGCTGAGCTGCTCAGCTCCTTCTCACCAGACGTGGGTCAAGCCCAATCTCACTGAAGCCCACCCTTCCCTTCCCCTTCCATATATGCCTTCAGTCCTCTATAACAAAGTCTTCCCTGGAGACCCACGACCACGAACATCCCAGCCACAGTTGCCCTTCTCTCACTTTCGAATTCCAGCAGCACTTCTTGTCTTGTCAGCACTTTCTCATCTTTTTCATGAATGGAAATATTTGTCCAGCAAAAGGAACTGAAGTCAGCAGTGGCAACTAAAATAGGAACTCCAGGTGTGCAGGGGACATGGGGGATCCATATCTCGGGCTCATCTTGAATCCATTCTACGTTGTCGCACACACAACTGGTTGGTTAATTTTATTACTGAGCATTCTGCAAGCCAGGTGAGGAACTAAAAAAGAGTATATAAGAAAATCCTTAAAAAAAAAAAGTCCCCACCTTGAAAGAGCTTCAATGCTAGCTGAAGAAATGAAAATAATAAATATACATACACAATCATTTTAAGTTCTTTGTGCAACAGGAAGAACATGACCTTTGGCATCAATGAAGTACAGAAGCTCAAACTTTGGCCTATTCACTTGTGGTATGAATTTAGGCAAGATAATATCAGTTTGGGCTGAGGAGATAGCTCAGTGGCTTAAGTGGTGGCCTGGCAAGTACAAGGTCCTAAGTTTGATCTCTAGTACAAAATAAAAAGATAATATCAGCTCTCTAGTCTTACTTTTCCCATTTGTACAGTAGGAATAAGAAATACCTATCCTCAGGCTGGGGAGATGGCTCAGAAGAATAAGAGCTTCCCTGGCAAGCGCAAGGGTCTGAGTTCAATCCCTGGTTCTGCCAATAAATAAATAAATAAATAAATAAATAAATACCTATCCTCAGAATGATGTGTACATATATCACTTGAGGTATAATTTGTACATAGTAAATTTCACCTACTAAAAACATATAATGCATCAAGTTTTCACAAAAATATACAGTCATGTAACCACCATGTAATTAAGAAAGAGAACATTTCTCTCCACCCTCAAAGTTCCTCCTAGCCTCCTTACAGTTAATGGGTATTATTCTTTGCTATCTGATTTCCATCACCTTCATTTTGTACTTGTTAGTTTCTCTACAAACAGAGTTGCAGTTATACTTCTACCCCTTGTTCCTTGAGAGGCAGAGCCAATATAACCAAATAGCCATACTTCCAAAATTCATATACAGATGTAACACAATCTCAATCAGAATACCAACAGCACTCTTCACAGAACTGATGAAAACTACCCTACAATTCATAGGGAACCAGAGGAGACCCAGAATAGGAAAAGAAATCCTGGGTAATGAGAACAAAGCAGAAGGCACTACAATCCCAGACATGGAGTTATATTACAAAGCTCTTGTGATTAAAAGCAGCATGATTGTAGCACAGAAATAGACATGAAGATTGATAGACAGAGTAGAAGATGGAGAAACAACCCTATATGCATTCAATTTTGTTGGTTTTTCTATAAAGAAGCCAGAAACATACACTGAAGAAAAGTCTCATTAATAATTAGTGTTGGAAAACTGGCCATTCACATACAGAAGATTGAACCTAGACCCATAACTCTCACCAGGTAGTAAACAAAAAATCAAAATGTTCTAAATGCTAAAACAGTAATAATCTACTGGAAGATGCTTTCAAGAGCTTCTGCACAGCAAAGGAAACAACCAACAGAATGAAGACAACCTACAGAATCAGAAAAAATATCGCCATCTACTCCTCAGATAGAAGACTAATACTAGATTATATAAAGAACTCAAAATAAAATTATTCTCCTCCAAAACAAAAGGCTTAATCAAAAGTGGGCACCTGAAATAAATAGACATCCTTCAGAAGCCAAGATGTACCAATTCCCAATAAGTACATTAAAAAATATTCAACATCTCTGGCTACCACAGAGAAAAGCAAATTAAAACAATACTAAGATTCCATCTTACTCCAAAAAGAATTGGCTATTACCAAGAACTCAAATAATTACAGATGTTAGCAAAAGTCATGCGGAAAAAGAAACCCTTCTACATTGTAGATGGAAATGTAAATGACTACAATTATAGAAATCTATAATGAAATTCTTTTTTTTACATCAGTTATTTTTATTTTAAAGAAAAAAACAATGGTACAAAATCTCAAAACAATATTTAGGAGAGTAACAATGGTTAGTACATTGTGTATTGTTACTGCCGAAGTAGTTTCTCATATTACAAGACATAGGCAAGAAATAATAAGTAAACAACATAGGTACAAACCTCTGTTTTGTTTTGTTTTTTAAAGTCAACAGAAAATGGAAATATACTTTTTAAAGTTTCTAATACTAGGAGAAGATATCATACAATGTCTTTTAAATAAATTGTAAGTCAAAGATACAGT